>NC_068356.1:20498308-20743308 GCF_020536995.1 Dreissena polymorpha | reverse complement strand
GTAACCCAAGATTCATTATCAGGAGACAAAATCGTGTGACCATCGGTTTGGTCGACTTATGCTTGTACCATAGCTTGAACCAATCTAAATGTATATAAAAGATATAACACATTACTTAATAAAGTGAAATAAATGTGTGCATTCACATGTGAATATATAGGGCGAAGCATAGGGCGAAGAAGATCGTTATACAAATTACATATATTAACGACATCCTGATCATTAACTTGTCTAATATATTGTCAACCAACTATCGAATCAAGCTGACAAACTTCTTTTTGCTTCGCTATTTATAATGGTAAATTGAAGAAAACGCTTGCATTATATTTCAATCTATCAAAATCATACCATTGAACAAACAACCTTTTGCCCTGACTTGTTTATAAGATAATATTATTTCTAGTAGATTAAAAAAAACTAATAAAGGGTTGTTGACAGTCATGATCAATGTACCTATGAAGTTTCATGATCATAGGCCTAATTATTCTTTAGTTATCATCCGGAAACCATTTTACTGTTTCGAGTCACTGTGACCTTGACCTTTGACCTAGTGGCCTGAAAGTTGATACGGGTCATGTGCCAGTCATGATCAATATACCTATGAAGTTTCATGATCCTAGGCGTTAGCATTCTAACTGTTTCAAGTCACTGTGACCTTGACTTTTGACCTAGTGACGTGTAAATCAATAGGGGTCATCTGCCAGTCGTGATCAAAGTTCATATGAAGTTTCATGATCCTAGACGTAAGCATTCTTGAGTTATCATCCGGAAACCATTTTACTATTTCAAGTCACTGTGACCTTAACCTTTGACCTAGTTACCTGAAAATCAAGAGTGGTCATCTGCCAGTTATGATCAATGTTCCTATGAAGTTTCGTTATCCTAGGTGTAAGCATTCTTGAGTTATCATCCGGAAACCATTTGACTGTTTCGAGTCACTGTGACCTAAACCTTTGACCTAGTGACCTGAAAATCAAAAGGGGTCATCTGCCATTCATGATCAATGTACCTATGAAGTTTCATGATCCTAGGCGTAAGCATTCTTGAGTTATCATCCCGAAACCATTCTACAATTTCAAGCCACTGTGACCTAGAACTTTGACCTATTAATCTGAAAATCAATAGGGGTCATCTGACAGTCATGATCAATGCACCTATGTAGTTTCATGACCCTAGGCTTAAGCGTTCTTGAGTTATCATCCGGAAACCAGTTTACTATTTCAAGTCACTGTGAACTTGACCTTTGACCTAGTGACCTGAAACTCAAAAGGGGCCATCTGCCAGTCATGATCAATGTACCTATGAAGTTTCATGATCCTAGGCCTAAGCGTTCTTGAGTTATCATCCGGAAACAATCTGGTGGACGGACCGACGGACCGACCGACGGACCGACCGACGGACCGACCGACATGTGCAAAACAATATACCCCCTCTGCTTCGAAGGGGGGCATAAAAAAGTCTGATAAAGAGAGACATCTCGAAATCGAAATGTGCATTGTTACTGATAGTTCATAGTTACATAGTTGTTTTAAAATCAATCTATTCTTAGTTGTGGCGACCTTGACCTTGACCTTGGAGATATTGACGTAATTCTTTCGTGCAACACACCGTCCAATAATGGTGAACAAATGTGCCAAAAGATCTTAAAATGTCACAATGAATGACATAGTAATGGCCCAGACAAGCTTCAAACTCAAATTGTGACCTTGACCTTGGAGATATCGACGTGATCTCGCGCGACACACCGTCTAATGATGGTGAACAATTGTGCCAAATTATTTTAAAATCTCACAGTGAATCACAATGTCATGGCCCGGAAAAGCTCACTTATGGCCATTTTTTTCCTTCAAACTCAAATTGTTACCTTGACCTTGGAGATATCGACGTAATTCTTTCGCGCGACACACCGTCTAATGGTGAACAAATGTACCAAATGATTTCAAAATCTAACAATGAACGACAAAGTTATGGCCCGGACAAGCTAATGTATGGCCATTTCAGACCTTCAAACTCAAATTGTGACCTTGACCTTGGAGTTGGAGTAATTCTTTCGCGCGACACACCGTCTAATGATGGTGAACAATAAGCCAATGATTTTAAAATCTGACAATGAACGACATCGCTATGGCCCGGACAAGCTTGTTCCGCCCGCCGGCCCGCCCGCCAGCCCGCCCGCCCGTCCGCCGACATTCGCCAATCTAATAACCAGTTTTTTTCTTCGAAAAACCTAGTTAATGACAACAATACTAGTATAAAGTACGCATATTGGCGATAGTCTTCCGATTTGCAGCAGGTCGGTTTCACTTGTGACAGGTTTGAGACGCTTCTGACTTCGATAAAAAATACATTAAATATCATATACAATGTTTACCTTGTAACTTTAAACATTAATCACCACTTTAACGTTCAAATTAAATTTACCTAATAAGCTAACAAGATAATCACGTTTAGACACTGCACTTTGTCTAGAGTAAATTTGTATTTCATATGTCTATATACTTAACGTGTCAGCGTGAACATAATATGTTTGGTTTCTTCCTTCTTTATGAAATTATTTGCATAGAATTATTGATTGATACAACCAGATTGATAAATTACATGAACAATATATCGGTTTAAAGCAAAATGTTCCAATAGGAAAACGAATATGCTTGATTTTATTCTAAACTAAACATTGACCCATCCGAGAACTCATTGACAGGTTATTTTTTTCCACTATTTAGGTCAGCCTCATCTATCCAATGCAACGTAATGAACTTAACAATAAATATTTTGTAGCCATATAGATAATACTTTGGCGTCATGCATTATAATGGATTAAAATGGATGGGATAAGACAAATCACCTGGCTGTTACATAATGTTGTTTAAACTCCTGCGTGACTAAATCTAGAAAAAAACGACATAATTAGTGTTAACAAACACATTTTAAAGCAATGGTTTGCATAGACATTTCCAAGTTATATAAATTGTTTGCTTTTAGTGCTGAATGTACCATCCTGTTTTATATGAAATGTATCTCTTGACTTCAATAAACAGAGATGGGGCGTTAACAAACAAAGTATGTCTACTGAATGTTTCTCAATGCGGTTTCGTCGTATTACAAACGCTGCGGATATCATAATAGACGAAACATATGAACAATTAACTTAAACCCATTCGCATATACCATTCTTATACTATTTTTTATATAACAAGTACCAAGATTTGTAGATATATAGTTTGCCTGCAATGTTGTTAATTGGTTTGTCGGGAACATAAAAGCATCGTCGTCTCTATGGCCAGCGATATCCCCTAAGGAACATGCCAGAAAGAGGTCTGGTATAAAGCATTGAAATAATAAAATAATGTGTTCTTATGAAGGCGATTTAAGGGATAAATGAGTGAGACAACTGAGCATGTAGCCATTTGCATCGAGCAATTCAATTGCAAACACTTAATGATTCTATTTAAATCCCAAAAGCAAATGCATAGAAGTGGTGATGCTTTAAAACGCATTGCATCGGTCCGATGAAACATGGTGTAAACAGTTGCTGGGTCTTTGCTTAACATTAAAAAAGAAACGATGCATATCTTTTTAATACACAATCTTTAACTTGTATGGGCAAATGAATCTTTCATTCACTGAGAAATGAGATTATATTTTGCTAGAATGTTGATAATGTTCATTTAAAGGGATCTTGTCACGGTTTGGTAAATTGACAAAATTGAAAAAAGTTGTTTTAGATTCGCAAATTTTCGTTTTAGTTATGATATTTGTGAGGAAACAGTATTACTGAACATTTACCATAGTCCAATATAGCCATTATATGTATCTTGTGACGATTTGAAAACGTAAAAATTATAAAGCGTTGCAACTCGACATGATTGAATAATTTGGAGAGTTCTGTTGGTGTCGTTTAAATTTACGAAACTACGAAGATTGCTTATATAATGTATAAAATACTTAACTTGTGTATACCCGGCGGAATAGCCGAAAGGGCTGATGCGTTTTTACTTCATACTAACTCCAGGACTCCGGGGGTCACTGGTTCGAGCCCTGGTACTGGCTACTTTTTTTCCTTTATTTTATTCTTGATTTTTTATTACTGGAGCTTTTAAGATCTAATGTTTACATTTATCAATATAAAGCATTTAATGACAAACTACAAAATATGCCAAAATCTGTGAAAAGGCCACTTTAAGATATGTGTCTACAAGACATACATACATAACACGATAGTTAAATGGTTCACACGAAAATTATCGTACAATTTGTGTGGTTATAGTTTGTTTATTTGCAACGAATTTAAAACATGTCCCGTCTCTGTATGTGTCATCCGACCTCGAACAAAGTCAAATAAAATCAATTGGTAAGGTTAATTTTTTAAAACACTTAAGTTTAATAAGTGTAATGTTAAGCAGATTTAAAAGTGGCAGCTTTTTAGGCAAATGGTGAACTTAAAAATTGACAACCTTATAGACAAATGACATCAAACTCACAAACGTCTAGACTGTTTTCAAAGCGATATTAGAAAAAATCCAAAGAATGGAATCTATGTGTAATTAACATATGCGAATACTTTTAATAACCATCTGGCTGGCTGTATGTAGAATTCAGTTTCAATTAATAATATTTTTCATTTTTTACACTCGCAGTCGCTATGCAGATGTATCCCCTCAATGTACACAGCGGGCACTCACATCATTGAACTTCTTCATATTGTATAGAATCACATTTAGCTTAATCTTTACAATTTACTAACTGAATGCACTTCAACACATATAGATACAGTAAGTAGTGTCGATAAACGCTGTATATAAGATATTATTGATATGTTTTATTGACTTAATACAAATGTAATGATGAGCTTTTAGTTTTGCGCACTAAAATAAAAATGGACTTAATCATATCTTATAACATACTTCTCGTGTATAATTAGGTCAGTCGCTTTCCATTGACGATTTAGTACATACGTTACAATTTACGTTTTAGTTCTTGATTTTCATCCAAAGGTCCCCGGTCTCAATGATCGTGCTTTTTTCTTATCAATATCCTTATTTACAACTATTTCAAGTACAGATTTGTAAGGTAATTTATTCAATTACTTATTTAAAAACGAAAATATGTTACCAAATCATTTTTACATGCGAAGGTTGAAATCTTAGTGTTGAGTAACCACGTACTGGTAATTCAATCCGTAAGCGAAAAGATAATCCTTTATATATATTTCCAGTCCATATATTTGCACAATGTTCGAAAACAATAAATAAGAATTGACATAAAAAAGAACCCAATGCTTTTATTGCAAATGTTGTGATCTATATACAGAGGAGCTACGTGTTAAGGACGACGCGAGGAGCCATAATATAGCATTTCATATGACAGATTGTGGACGATATTTAAACGAGGTTGGATGTTCAAAATTAAAAATAAATGTTTGCAATAACACAGTTTAGGTATTTCAATAATCGTCTGTAATTTATTATAGGTTGCAAATATGTAGCTTTTTCTCTTTTATATTTCAAGCAAATGATGTAGAAATAATGACCAGAGTGACATTGCCGTACAATACTATTATTTAATTTTCAAGAATGCTATGTCTATATTTATTACATGAATGGACTAAATTAAGTTTTATTTGTGTGTGTACACTTATTTAAATCCTGGCCCTAACCGAACCAACCGAGAGTCATAGTATTGTTTTATAATCTTAACCTGCCGGCCCGACTCGAAGGCATGTTATAACCTTAACCTGCCGGCCCGACCCGAAGGCATGTTATAATCTTAACCTGCCGGCCCGACCCGAAGACATGTTATAATCTTAACCTGCCGGCCCGACCCGAAGGCATGTTATAATCTTAACCTGCCGGCCCGACCCGGAGGCATGTACAAAACGTTTGAGAACTATTGTCAGCATATAGAATTCACCTGCCGGGACGACCCGAAGGCATGTACAAAACGTTTGCGAACTATTGTCAGCATATAGAATTCAATTTGCATGAGTATTTTTAATTATTCAAAGTGGTTCATATAATTAAGGGGATCAATCAATTTGCAAGCATGATCGGTCATGCAAAGATAGCAGGACATTGCACAAAACAATTCCAAGCAAGTTTCTAAGGTAAAATAAACTATTTGTTCTGGTCCCACAAATATACTTGCAACAATCAAGACTACAAGTCAGACCGGAAGCATTCTGATAAGAACACATACCCATTGATGTGATACCATGAAATGTATGTTATTTTCTGCCCTTTTTGACTCTCCACTTACCTTTAATACTAAATAAAGTAAAAACACTAAACATAATTACATTTTACTATTATGTAGTTCGAAATAGGATATGATTGAGCTATTAAAGAAACCGATCATAGCTTTGAATGTATTTTTGCTCAAAAATGAATGTACAACTTGCAATTTCTATTTGCCAGACAAAGTGTTTTATTAGCAAGTATAAATGTTTGACGTTATTTGGTTTACCGATTATAGATCATGTCAAACAAGATTGCATTTATGATGGTTAATAGGTAGCATGATTGTTGTGAACCCAACGCATATGAATTACAGAGTATGTATTCCAGGCCCAATCGAAATTCATCATTTATACAATATAATAATAGCTGCTTAATTGTAGATTTCTCTAAAGTAAGAGGTTTCGGGAGGTGATGAAGGCACCTAGACACCGGTCTTGAGCCATGGGTCCTCGTACGTCTCCCTGTCATTAAAAGAATAACAAGAAATAAAAGAAAAATGAGCAGTTAGGGCTGCGTATCCCGCTCGAGGATTTACCTGAATCGTTCATTACTACCGATTATTGTATGGGGTGTACGTGAAGTCATGTATACTTCTCTTGATTGGTGGTGGTGGATGAATCTTGCAAATAATAGCAGCTTCTTTAAACAAATTAATGTTTCACAGTTGTAAATTTATACTATTTTAAGCAACTTAACGTGATTGATGGGCGTTGGGTGCGTGTTGTGTGCGCTTTGGGCATCGGCGGGAATCAGTTTATTCAAACCTTAACTCTTGACTTGAGGTTTATACTTACCGTCTGATTTGTATGAATAAATTTGCACTATTCACATGCCACACAAAAGCATTTTAGGTATACATAATGATATGCCCTACATCATTTAATTAGTTTAGTTTCAGTTCTTTAGACATCTGAACAAGGATGTTACGCCGTTTACAGTATTTTCGAGACTCGTCAACTGAGCGGTGAAATTGGGGTCGATCGTTGTACATGGAACACAAACTGGCGTCAGAAGAATTGTTTTTTTTGCATTTATATGTCGCAAGTCTTGTCAAATACAAACACCCACTCCTATGTTGTCTTTGGGTTATTATTTGTATGATAATGATAATGATGTTGATAGGATGATGATGATACGGTTGATGATGATGATGAGAATTTAATAGTATTTTGAGAATAAAAAAAATTAAATTAACTCAAAACTATAAGTGAATAAGCTTGTTCGTGTTTTTATCATATATTCATTAAGTGTTATTATTGTCAATAAGGATACTTTCACAAGCAAATCCAAGTGTCAAGCTCACAATAATATCATTTCGAAATAAGCTTTTACTATTTTGCTGTTTCGAGCTTTAAGTTATATTCATCTCTGTTAACGTTATTTCATGTTTCCATTTATTAAATATTATTTAGTGTAAGAAGATACAGTATAACACAACAAACCGGTAGTAAGCATATGCATGATATCGCAGTCGGTGTTTGTGAATTATACTTATATGTATAATTAACCTTAATATGCATGTCTAGTGTCTATCATCTTGTGGTGTGATACAAATGGCCATTTACTTGCCTGAAATAATTTATCGGTGTTTTTTCCCGATGACATCGCGCAATACTCGCGAAATTTAAAAAGATTTTTAATGCGACACAACAGTGCCTTAGGACTCATGTGGCATTTCATAACATTTAATTGCTTTTATTCTGATGATATCTCGATATTATAACATCAAATATATATTTAATGCGAAATGAGAGTGATATAGGATGCGTGTTACTTTCAACAAGAGTCATAACATCTGAGTAATTATATTTGCCTCATGGACATAACCTTGGCATATGCACCAGTAGAAACTGATGTTCTTCAAGTCACTAATTGTGTTGTTATGGTTTTAAGAAATCATTGAGAGTGATTTTGGACGAATAATTCACTAAACACCTTTTATGCTTTCATCAAGCTTTAAAGTAAACAAACAACTTTCAAACTTCACGTTTAACCCTTAATTGTGTGTCTTGTTTCCCATTCCCTCGTAAAAAATCTATTGTAAACTGAAAAATAAACATACATGATAAATCTATGATATTTCATCATTCGATGCAAACACAATCCAGTCGTCTCATAACCGTGAACGTAAAATACCATCGCATATAGTCTTATATATATATATATATATATATATATATATATATATATATATATATATATATATATATATATATATATATATATATATATAAGGTACCAACAAAATGTATACAATTGAGATCCTTTATCATATATTTGCTCCATGTTTTAAATTCAAACACATGACATCATCCTTCTTCTTCCGGTGTCTGAATGAATGCAGTATAAATTTATAGCATGATATCGTGCACTATAGATATCGTCACTCACATGAGGGTTCATGAAAACGTTTTATTATGCCTTTCTGTTTCGCTTCACATGGGATATTGGCTTGCACCTAATCAATAGTCGTATTATTATTGGAGGTCGTTAATCAAATAAATTATACCGGATATATTCACTCTTCGTTTGTAATGTGGGTGATAATTTATATATATAAAAGTGACAAGAAGTAATTTATTATTATATTTTAAACTGAAAAAAAAAATCTTGAAATATTACATGATATGCATAGATCCATGTTGCAAAAACACAACTTAACTTTGCGATAATTGTACAATCACTGTCGAAGTAGTAGTACTTGGAAGCAAGAAGCAATTGTGTACGCCATAGGCCATGTCCTAATAGGGGTCTCCATGCACCCCCTCCCCTGGGATTAATTTTCACCTATACCAAGTTGTTCAGTAACTCAAGTAAGTTTTTTTTTCACTTGTCCTCAAAGATAAACTCAATTTAAAGTGTTCATATCAACCAGTGTCCATGGCAACCGCCACTCAAAATTGGAAAACGGACCAGGGCGACTATATCACATCATTATTATATTATATCTTATCGTAATACAAACAAATTAGTGTTTAAACAAAGGCTACACATTGTGCTTTATTTTAAAGACCAAATTATATATTTATCTCATTTGCATATTCATGAATATTAATGAGAAACTAACAAAATCGGGAAGAAATTACTATTTATGATCATAACTATGTGACTATACAATCAAATTTAATGAATTTGGTATTTATACCTAGGTTTCAAGGGGCAAAGAACACATAAAGATCATCGGAGCTTGTTGAAGTTTACAAAAGGACACATTAATCCAACATGGCGTCCAAAATGGCCGCCAATATGGCCGCCAAAACCTATAAATGATCATAACTATGTAAATATCCACTAACTTTTGATGAATTTGGTGTCAATACCTAGGTGGCAAGTGGCAATAACACATAAAGATCATCAGACATTGTTTAAATTTACAATAGTACACACCAATCCAAAATGGCGTCCAAAATGGCGACCAAGATGGCCACTAAAACTTATTAATTATCATAACTATATAACTACCCACTCACATTTAATGATTTTGGTGCCTATACCGAGGTTTCGAGGGTCAAGAACACATTGAGATTGTCAGACATAGTTTAAGTGTATTATGTTAGACAGAAATCTCTAATGGCGTCCAACGACACAATACAAAGGACATTACTTTTGACGCGATGCGTGTTATGTGAAATGCCATCGTTTGGACCTGCCACGATTTCTGGATTTTGACAAGAGGTTAAATATTTTTCAGCTTCAGGCAACACTGAGTTGGCAAGGAATGATACCTATCTTGCATCAGAACAAAATTCTTGCCTATGATTAATAATTATTTTACAGTATTCAGAAAAGAGAAAAGTTCAAAAAGCGAGAAATTTCTTTATTGGGATCAATTCATAGAGCTTGTCAGACCTTTGAGAAATCATGTTCGGGCAGATCGAGAAGGGGATTGGCTTCTACATCTTTATACAGTACAATCAATTTTGCCTTTCTTTGCAATTTTTGACTGTACGAATTATTTGAGGTGGTGCTCTCTTTATCTGGAAGACATGAGACGGCTCCAAGACACTGCTCCAGATGTATACTCTATATCCACCTAAAATTTTCTGACACTTCAGACATTTACCTAAAAAATGATATATAAATCAGCTTTCACTCTTTTTTGCACACTAGAGGTGCCCAGGGACTGTACTATAATGGGGACAAAGCGTGCATTCTGTCAACATAAGCCTTAGTTTGCAACCATGCCACAACCTTCAAACGATTGTAACGTTTGACCAACCCTTGTATTGGAAGGCTGCCGAAATCATCATTGATGCGCCACAAAGTATGTGAAAATGTTGTTCAGAATTTGGGATGTTTCATAAACATGTGAACTTGTTGGGGGGGGGGGGGGGGGCAAAGGATCCCTCATGGAAGAAACTGCTCTCAAAACATACTTGAGGCTGTCTATGGGGAAAATGCAATTGTGCACATTTTGACACAAAAGCTGCCCAGGGCTTCACGGGACAATCTTCTTGTTGAAAAGTGCACACACAGCCAGGACCCAGGAAGATCCAGACATTCAGATACTTCTGAAGAAACGCACCCGAATGTTTATCGAAAGTTTGGTATTGGTTTTCACGTTGTTCTGTGCTGGGCTGGGCTAGGATGTGATCTTGTCATTGAGCAAACATTTATGATGTTTTTATAGAGCACATGTGGTTTAACTCGCGGCAGTGGAATGACCGAGGAAATGAAAACCCCTTGGACCCTATCTGCAACAATCGAGCACAACAGTGCGATGCAGGATTTCACAGAACTGACCTTTACTTCAAGTCGACAACACAAAGACTCAACTGAGGCGTGCATCAAAGGGGATTCTTCTGCTCCAGAGAAAATGCAGACACAAATTACAACCTGCTCACAATACACAGCTGACCTTACTCTGAGAAACATGGTCAATGGGATAGTGGCTGGGTCAGATATGAATGTTCGTGCAATTGAGGCGGTTTGGAAAACGATCATACGAGATATTATAGGAAAGTCAGTATTTGCTTATAAATTTACGAGAAAATACAGAGCCAAAGCTAATGGTAATAGCTTTGCTGTGACGATCGCATCTGACCGTCCTTTTTATCCTGCTGTTCTGTTCCAGCGTTTCCTGGTGGTGTCAAAATCTGGAGATGCTTCCCTTTTAGTCGCATTGTCTAATGAACTGAGCTTCCATCCTGTTGTCTTCTTTGAAGCCAAGAACATACTTTGTACAGCAGATAAGCCTCAGATCGCGACACATCATGTGAGGCTGTGATAAACTGTATTCATGAAACAGATGCATGATGGTGGCACCTTGCTGCATTGTTGACCATGGAGAAGGGAGACACAAATAACGCACTAGCCGAGTCGTATGTAGATTCAGAAAAAGGCATTACGGACAAGTGACAGTGTGGTTCGATGGCTCATTATAACAAAAAGACAACACGTACCAGAGACGATGAAACAAACGTGAATCATATTGTGAGTTTCAGCAAAGAAACATAATGCTTATGTAAAAAAGAAAGACTAAAGTGGGATGCTATGTTGTTCAGTCTTCAGGGGATGCAGACGTTGAAATTGTTAAATCAACAGTATAACGATCCCGTCGTAGCACCAAAACATTGGTGGGCGAGGATACAGATGTGCTCATCTTGATCCTGCTTTACTCCGAAAAAGACAATACGACCATCTACTTCCGCTTTGATGTAAATAAATAGTCAAAGGAATAAAAAGTGTATAATATTAACCTTTTGAAAGAACTCATGCTTATTCAGGCTGTAATTAATCTTAAATTATTTTCAGCAACGGTAAACAATGAAGTCTACAGAAGTTAGTAAAACCTGATCCTATCATGAAGTAATGTGCTATTTCATTCTCTCTTCCAAATGTCGTAAATTGGATTTTATGATTATTCAACTGCTTAGTGATAACCTCAATTCGAGTAAAGTGTTCATTGTCTCCTAAACTATGGCGTTTTACATAACAGGTAACAAGTTATGGACTTGTGGTCCATCGTATTGTGTTGATGGCCATTTGGGACGCCGTGTTGGATTTCTGTGTAACATAATTAGCTTACATTTTGTCTGATGATATAAATGTGATATTAATGTATTCTTTGCTCCCTGAAACCTGGGTATAGACATCAAATTCATCAAATTTGAGTAGATAGTTACATAGTAATATTTTATGATAATAAATATGTTTTGGCGGCCATTTTGGATGCTGTCTTGGATTTGTGTGTAATGAACTAAACTTAAACAATGCCTGATGATCTTAATGTGTTCTTTGCCCCCTGAAACCTATGTATAGACACCAAACTCGTCAAATTTGAGTGGATAGTAACATATTTATAATCATTAATAGGTTTTGGCGGCCACCTTGGCGGCCATTTTTGACACAATGTTAGATTTCTGTGTAACATAATTAACTCACACTTTGTCTGATGATATAAATGTGTTCCTTGCCCCCTGGAGCCTGGGTACAGACACACAATTCATCAAATTTGAGTGGAAAGTTGCATAGTTATGATCATAAATAGGTTTTGGCGGTAATTTTTAAAGCCATGTTTCATTTGTGTGTACTTTATTAAACTTAAACAATGTCTGATGATATAAATGTGTTCTTTGCCCACTGACACCTGGGTATAAACACACAATTCATCAAATTTGAGTGAAAAGTTACATAGTTATGATCATAAATAGGTGTTGGCGGCCATCTTGGCAGCCATTTTGGACGCCATGTTGAATTTTTGTGTACTATATTAAACTTAAACAATGTCAGATGATCATTATGTGTTATTTGTCCCGTTAGGTATAGACACCAAATTCATTAAATTTGATTGTATAGTTACATAGTTATAATCATAAATAGTACTTTTTCCCGATTTTGTTATTTTCTCATTATTATTCATGAAAATGCAAACGAGATAAATATATAATTTGGTCTTTAAAATAAAGCACAATGTGTAGCCTTTGTTTAAACACTAATTTGTTTGTATTACGATAGGATATAATATAATAATGATGTGATATAGTCTCCCTGGTCCCTTTTCTAATTTTGATTGGCGGATTCCATGGAAATATGGTTGATATGAACACTTTCAATTGAGTTTATCTTTTAGGGCAAGTGAAAGAATTTACTTACTTGAGTTACTGAACAACTTGGTATAGGTGAAAATTAATCCCAGCGGGGGGGGGGGGGTGCATGGACGCCCCTATTAGGACATGGCCTATCACCTCTGAATGCTTTGTATTCCTAATCAAATGTATTGAATAAGTGCATTTCTGTCGCAGTTTCACTAAACTAGTAAAACCCGAGTGGTAGTAGATCACAGCTATTGATATACAAAAAAAGATTATTTTACTCAATCGTTTTATTAGTTTTCTTAATCTTTTTTTTTTAAGTAGATAACACTTTCAATCTTTTCATTAATATATTAGAAAAGGCTATCAAGACGTGTGGTTGAGAGTAACGTGCCACCATTACAAACCATTTGCCTTTTTAAGTATATAATGTCAATCCCCCGTGAGGCATAATAATGTCAAGGCTGTTATCAATTGTATTATACAGGTTCCCCCGAAAGCGGCGGGAAATTTAAGTTCATAATGTCTATCCCCCGTGACAAGCGGGAAGTGTGTTCGTGGAAACTATGTCTTCTTTATCCTAAAAAGGTGTTTTCAAGACCAGAGTAAAAACCAGAGATAAAACTTCACTGAATGTAAAATAACTCTGGAAAACTGTACCCGAAAACAACTAATATTAACATGTAACTGTGGACATTTTGTAGTTTTGATCAAAGTCTAGCAAATTCTTTAACACTGGTACAGTCAATTACGCAGGAACATGTCGTCGGGGGCCGAATTAAGTAGACCATTGGACAGACTGACGGTGTGCCGTACGCTGTCAAGTCCAAGCCATGACGATGTGGGTTTATAATGGAGCTCGTAATTTTCGACAACACTGGAATATAACAAAAATCTGGCAAGCATCGTGTTACAATAAAAAATTACGTGGGAGGGTGGGTGGAAAATGTAAACTTGTAAACCATAGCGCGACCTACACTGTGATGCGACGAGCTAGTAAAAGTCCGACAATTTGCACGGGCAGTTGTTTTGTAACTAAGTGGACGAGCCTATGTGTTACAATAAACAGGGTTGGATGGGTTATAAAATTGGGGTTTGGGTTTCGTCGATCCCTTAGGAAAATAGCGTTTGCGTTGAATAAGACAGTTTATTATTGAGCGAATAAACATTATTATTCAACGACAAATGACAAACTGTTAATCTACGCAATTTATTATCTAAAAGATTTGGCATAATAATGTCAAGGCTGGGATCAATTGTATTATACAGGTTTCCCCGAAAACGGCGGGAAATTTAAGTACAAAATGTCTATCCCCCGTGACAAGCGGGAAGTGTGTTCGTGGAAACTATGCCAAAAAAGGACCACGGCCGCAGGAAGTGGGCCTTCCGCATCTTCGCTAAGTTGCAACAAAATTGTCGCATTATTTCAGATTCAGGCGTTGTTCAGGGTAAAAAAATTTTTATGACAAATGCCAGATACACAAAATGTCGGGTTTCAGCTAGGAAAGATAACAAACCGTGAATCACAACGAAAACAAGATAGAAAGTAGATTTACCTAGTTTAGAATGTAAAGAATTGGATTTCCGTAATTTGATATGATAAAATAAATGTGTACCAACAATAATGCAAAATTAAATTAAACGTAGAATTCAAGCTTGCTTAATAATACAACAGTTAACTAAACAAACCACTAACAAGATAAACAGATCACCAGATCACCAGATTCAAATTTCGATAACCATACAGACACGTGATCGATCTGTCTTATAACTAATCATACATTTAATCTTATATCAAAAATCCAAAATATAATTATATATCCCCGAAACTGTATGTACTTATTGTTTATATAATAAATATCAGTACGAAAACATTTTGAAAGTATAGATAAACATCGAAATGTATTTAAAATAATACTTCAGACAAATTGTTGAAGACCAAACGCGTGATCGTCCTATCTTGAATCTAAGAACTCATGTATAAATATGTAAACTTATTTTGCTATACTAAAATGTACATGCGACAAAAACAATTTTAGAGGTGCTCATTCAAAAAGAGCTAAAACAAATTACACAACCATTTTAAATACTAAAATGTACATGCGACACAAACAATTATAGAGGTGCTCATTTTAAAAGAGTTAAATAAAAATTTCACAACCACCTACAACAATTTAATAATTCATAAATTAGTGACTTACTCGGATGATCGACCAGCACATAAAAATGTAAACTTGTAAACCATAGCGCGACATACACTGTGATGCGACGAGCTAGTAAAAGACCGACAATTTGCACGGGCAATGGTTTTGTAACTTAGTGGACGAGTCTGTGTGTTACAGTAGACAGGGTAGGATGGGTTATAAAATTGGGGTTTGGGTTTCGGCGATCCCTTAGGAAAATAGCTAATGCGTTGAATAAGTCAGTTTATTCTTGAGCGAACAAACATTATTATAGACTCACAAACAATGCATCTTGTTATCGTTCGTCATAACATGGTTTGTGTAGCCTTAAAGATAAACTGCAAAGCACGAAGTGTTCTAAGCTTCTAAGCGGATAAAATGTCATTATAACAATGCCACCATAAGTGTTACTGCTTATTTATAACGATATGTATGTGAATATAAAGTAATGAAATTATTACTGGTATTTATTGTTCTAATTAATCGCCCGTTATGGGACAGAATGGACATAAGTCAAAATTTGTCGGTTTTCTGGGTTTTTGAATTATCTAACTTACGCTGTTACAAAGAAAAAATCGTGACAACATTAACTACCTAGAATTCGGGAAAACAATAATTCCTATATAAATATTACGATCATAGTTAACTAGATATCTATTTAAGGGTGGCGGCAAGTTCTTATTCTCATGTTATATATACTTCAATGTAAATCTTTACAAGGTTATACCTACGCAGTATCTGAACATCGTAAACAAAGGTCTTCCCGTTTCTGTTAGTGTTGTCAGACCTCTGAAAAAAGTCAAAGCCTGTTGTAAAGTAACATATTATGTACACATACATTTACTCAGTGTATTATTAAGTAGTTTGACAAGTAGTAGCTGTCTAAAGTAAATGTTGAACTTATAACACGACAGGCTGACAGACTATTTGCCTCACACTTTCTATTAATACATCTGAGCAGTGCTCTGTGAAAATGGGGTTTAATGCATGTGCTTAAAGTATCGTCCCAGATTGGCCTGTGCAGTCTGTGCAGTACGACACTTTCTGTTGCTATGATACTTTTCGTTTACAGAAAGTATCTTCGAAGCAAAAATCCAGTTAAGACGGAAAGAGTCGTCCCTGATAAGCCTGTGCGGACTGCACGGGTTAATCTGGAACGAAACTTTATGCACGTGCATCTTACCTCCTTTTCACAGAGCGCGGATCATATAGTTTTTGAAGATCTGTCATTTACATATGGGAACCACAAAAGAGGGTTCAAAACCATGTGCTTTTCTGTAAAGTGCAGTGTAAATTTATGATTAGTTTCATTTGTTTTCTGTCGCACTACAGTATAAGTATATGAATCTCCTCGAAGTATACAGCAGGTCACAGTAGGGCACAGAAGGACACTCACATTATAGAACTCCTTCGTAGAGTATGTGGCAGCAAATTCAAACTTTATGATTAAAAAAATACATTATGCCCTTCCAAAAATGCATCAATGTTGTAATGTCGATAAATGTGGTCGATATCATGTGATCGACATGTTATGTGTACTTTACTTAACGCTTGTAACGTTAATCATTTGGCTCGGCGAACACGAAAACAAAAACAACTGATATCAAATTAAAATACTGCTGTTGCAAAATTAAGCTTTTCACTTTTCAAAAATAATGCAGAAAAACGTGTATTAACAACAAAGTGTTCAAACTGCCATTCCAAATAAACAAAAATGACTACACTCAATCGCATTTCTAACTAAACGCCCATAGTATTATTCTTTCCGAAAACGTCTTAAGAAAATAAATTTAAATTCCCGATGTAATAGTTTTATACAATTGTCATTGAATTGAAATCGTTGATCCCTGACAGTATGACACCTTTTCAAAAAAGGCTTTCATGGTTTCCTCATGCTGTGAGCTCAGGTATGAGTATGCGAATATTATTTATTTCAGTTAGTATATTATTCCTTGTTAAGGAATGAACATTATTCTAGTAGTGAAACGAGCAATATAATTTATGCAAACTAAGCACAAAAGGGTACTCGAAAACGAAGCGGATTTGTGGGTCGAAAATTATCCGCGTATCCCGGACAAAGCTTTTGCCAACGATACCGAGTCGGGACGCTAATTCCCGCGAATTCTCACGAATTCATATCCTACTAGTCATTAAATGATGTAAGAAGAATAAAAGTTGTGCCAGTGCTGTAAGATAGGAAACATTTATTCTTCAACAAGGTTGTGTATAATTTTGTGTAGTATCGTGCGTAAGTGTTTTAGGCATTATTTGATTGATTACACTACTTCTTCCTGATGAAGACTGCCTATATTCTGACATTAATGCAGCTATTAAGTCTTATTGAATCCTGACTCGAACCAACCCAAAATGGCACGTTTGTTTTAAATTGATTCGCCGGCACGACCCTAAGAACTATTTGACCCGTCACGTGTAAGTTAAATAAGTTATGGATTTAATAACTCATTCAATAAAGGAGATCCTATATTTCAGTGGCTCAATGAATCTTGCAGGCCGGGACTGTCATGCACAGATAGCCGGATATTGAACAAAACAAGCGCAAGCCAGCATCTAAATTAAAATATTATCATTCTGTTCTGGCCCCATGTCTATACCTGAACCAATCAAGAATTCCCGTTATCCAGGAAGTATGTGTGCCCACATTCTTTGCAGCGATTTTATGCACATAAGTGTTATTTTTCTGCACTTTTTAACTGTTCATATTCCTTTTGCAGTCAACAATGTAAAACAAATCACATATGCATAATTTTGATTACAATGGGTTGTGAAATGGGATATGATAAGTGCGCTCGTTTTATACAAGGTAAATACACTTTTGCTTTTATCAGTGAGGAAAAGTATATGTACTAATTTCATGGCGATGTAACATATAGACGCTGTAAATGGATTTAATAGACATCTAATTTAGTTTGCAGTCATGTTTTCTATGTATAAGATTTTGTTGACATCGTAGTTAAAGCGTTCAGTATACATTAAGTTGTAAAGGATAAATTCAGATAGTTGTAGTTCAAACAAATCGTCCTTAAATACCGAGTTATTCATAACCACAGATTGCACTCCAGGGAATGACCGTTTGCTTATTTTATGAGACAAAAATATGAATATTACGTAAACCGGAATGTTTGGTTAATTGGTCGCATAATTGTTTAAGATTCAGCTCATATTTTTTTCAGAATATGTATTTTAGGCCCTTTTGTCTTATTGAAATACATTATGACATGAATCAGGTCAGACACGTGTATGGCATATTATATGACCATTTCGGAGCCATGTCCGGGTATATTGTTTTATTAAGGTTAATACCACGCGTTGTGTGTGTGTGTGTGTATTTCGATGTTTATGAGGTCCATCCGCGCCTGAGGCTGCATTATCTGAGGACGAATGTTGAATGATATCTGCAATTTCCAGCTATTTACTGTTTACTGATTGGTTTTTTTATTTTTTATTTTGAGGTGGTCTTGTGCGCTGTGGGGGGAAACCGAAAAACCCGGAGGAAACCCCACTTGTCCGGTATGGTGACCACCAACAAAACTCACAATCGTTTGAAGCCAGTTTTTCTTATATACAATAAACCTGATAACTGCCAGATTTGCCGCAACTGCGCCGAGAAAGAGTTGTATAATTTATATCAGAGGTTTGAGTTTTTCAACTGTATTCATTTACAACCGGAAACATAATGTGAATATCGTGTTAGATGGAATAGTTTCGGACGGAGCGTATATAGAAAGAATGTATAAACAATTTTAGAAATATACGTGTCGCGAAGAGTATGTTAAAGAATGATTACCGTACAACATTCCACTATCTGTTGCGTCTTAATCAGGTGGTATTTTTGCTCAGCACGGGTCATTCATAATCTGAGGCTAATGGTAGATGCGGAAAAAAAACTACTTCGATCAACAAGTATAGTGTTATATCGAGAGTCCAATACATCATCACGCGTCTGTTGCGTAACCTCGTTGATAGTGCTTGATACTACAGCGTGGTTAAATTTTATATGTCTGGGAAACGTTCTTTTGTTCTCAACAGGTAGTGGCGATATCTCATATTTTCTCAATTTCACGGGTGATAACTACGCAAAAGTATACGGTTAAGCTTGTTTATATTCACAGTTTTCAATTTAGAAAACGATGAAAATGAGTTGCGAAAATGCTGACTTTGAAATAAAGTTTGACATTTTCGTTTCTAAATAATTAAATTTAAAAAAAAGTTAAACTAGTGTGTGTGTTTTACACTTGTAAGTTGCACATTCACCGCATGAAATGTGTGTTATTTTAGTAAAGCCGCACACTTTTAGTAGATACAAATTATACTACGGGAGTTTGCATCATATGTGTCCTCACATGGCTTATAATGATTTTATTTCTCTACTGTCGAAATATATCGTTAATATTAAACACGTAGTTTCTTTCGAAACATTCAAATCACACTTTCATAACCGCGTAATGCGAAAATGGCTCGAATGGCATTCCGGCACACCTGATACGACTCGAGTTAGTCTGTTCAACAGGCCTTAGGTTAACGGAATTCGGATGTATGGACAGGCAATGGTATTACCATCATACCATTTGGTATGGGGTTAGCCACTAGATAACCTGGCTCAAAGATTTATAAATAAATTTACCAATACCAATAAATACCAATTTTCGTCGCCGACAATACACTTTTTGTGTGGGTATTCCATGTTCAGTGTCCGATCTTTCTTTCTTAATTCGATCATAATGAAATATATTCAAACACGTAAGTCTGTATAATTATGAAGAAACACCTGTTGTAAAGGGATTTTGAAGATTTTGTGTCATCGAATATACGATCAAACTGGAAAGTAACTTGAGTATGGTTAAAAACGTTAACGATTAAAGACCGAGCAAACCTATTTTTGGAGATGTAAGAGGGAACAAACAACATATTAACCCAAATTACAAACCCAAAATACCCAAATTAAGTTTTGTTTAACTATACCTTTCAGTGAATTAAGCATTTGGATTAGGGAACAAAACTAATCGTTTCAAGCAGAAGTTGTAACATCTTTTAATTATTTCGTAAAATTACATAATGTATAAATATATTTGTTATACTATAAATATTTTGAAACCGTTGAGAATTTAGTTATTGGATTTTATTGAGTACTACATATTTTGGGTTTATATCATGCAATATGTTTTATTCAGGTTGCTGACTTCTCAATTGAGTTGGTTACTTATATACAGTCTAACCTGTCAATAAAGACCACTCAAGGGATTTGGTCGTTGTGGTCTTTGTTCACAGGTGGTCTTTATTCGCAGGGTCGATTGATAGGAATTGAAAGGATTGGGAGGAAATCGTTGTGGTCTTTATGGACAGGTGGTCTCTATTAAAAGGTGGTCTCTGGGACAGGTTTGACTGTATTTACATATTTACATCTTGCTTTTTATAGACTGTGTATATGTTTGTATAGATTTGGGTAAACTTATTTACGTTGAAAATAAAAAGAAATATGAAAAAAGGAACATTATCGATCATATGGTAGTCATGTCATGATTCATATATCGTGCATCGGCGCAACCTCCCGCTATGATTACCACCTCCTTGGCATTGGCTCCAACTCGTTTAGTACACAAAATAACATATTTAATTTGCAAGAAGCCAACGTGTTTGTGCATGCAGCAGTTAGTACAAACTGAACGCAATCGTTTGGTGTCGTTAGCGAATTAATCGGCTGGAAATTTGCTCTTCACACAGGCAAAATACCTTGATTTGCTTTCAAAAACTCAATCATGCCACAACTAATAAAGGTCCTAACGTTTCAAAATAAATGTGATTGCATGTTTGTGTACATTTATATATAAATTAATCTGCGCTGAATCGTACTACAGTGCCCGATTTTGTTTAAATAATGCAAAATATGTTGAAATAAACAAATGAAACCTACCGTACTCTCCCTTTATAATTATCCGTGATATTTCAAAACATCCGGTCCTTAGCGCAACCTCGTGAGTAGCATTGGCTCATTTATTAATGCATTGCAAAAGAGGTTCGCGCCCGTGATTGACGGTCGTTGATTTGCTAGTCAAATATAGCAGGATATTGTATCAAAAAGTTTCTAAGGTTATATAGCACTTTTCTGTTCTGGTCCGACAACTATCTTTAAACCAATCAAGACCTCCCGTTATCCTGGAAGTATACTTACGAACCATGTTAATTGCAGAAGTTACAGGCAAGTCCATATTCTTTTTTTGCATAATTGGAGTAATCATTTATCTTTAAAAGTAAGTAATGTATAACAAATTACACATAGATACTTTTGTGGATATGATAAAGCTAATATAGGAACCGATCATAGTTTTGCAAGTACTATTGTTCCAAAATGAATAATTACATGTGCGTGATTATATTCCTTTTCAGAAAATAAAAGTTTAACTTCATATTTGCCAGCCATTTTTGCCAGCCATATTTTATAAATTACATGTAATATGTTTTCATCTCGTGTCGTATATATACCGTTTATAGAAAGATGCATTACCCGGCTCTTTTAAGATGTGATTACTTCATTTTGATGTAGAAAAGACAGCGTGTTCCGTACGTCTGACTTCGTTAGTATAGCGGGACAAAGCCTTTGTATATTGAGTACATCACCACGGTAACTGTACTCGTTACTTTAGAAGGCACATACACTTTTGTTTTTATCAGTCAGAAAAAGCCTGGAGTAATTTGATCGCGAAGGTAAAAACACATGTGTACGTTGTGTGTAGTTTTAATAGATATCTGTCTAGTTTTGAAATACGTTTTCTATGGATAAGATTTGGTTTATATTGTAGCTTAAGCAACATTTATGGACAAAATATGACATATCAGTATTCGATGCCAACACAACCAGTCTGTCCTGTAGAAACATGGAATGTAAAATACAGTCGACAATAGTATTTTACATACGGACTGTGGCTCCGACGGTGGCAAGTTGGGATTGCACCTTGTAAATATCTCGTGTTCATGAGCATATGGGATGCTGACGTGACTTAAAGTTGGCAATTATGTCGACTGATTTCATTCAACATATTTGACCATTGGATGGATAAGCATAATTCAATGAGGGTATTTACCAATCGAGGCTTATAATTGCAGTTTGTAAACCAAAGCAACTGACTGCATGATGAAATTTGATACTAACGGTACATGTACTAGAGTGAACATTTGTTTTATTTTAACACTAGCTTAGACACATGCATGGTTATATCAACTGAATATTTACTCTTGTTTGTGTTGTGTTAGTTTTGGGTTGAACCTTAAAACCAGATTAACTTCCTCCCTCATTTTTGCTATGAACTACTCCATTTCAAGCCGGTTATCAAAATTTGCGTTGTTTGTATTGGCCAGTTGTGTTGTACTTTAAGGGAGTTAAAATCATGCATCTGCCCATGCAAATCAACTCTTTCAACATCAAACAAGAATAAACGAACACAAGTCCTATACTAACACTCATGATTCCGTATTTATGAAGTGGACATGCACGCTATACTTTATGGCATTACATAATTTTTTTCCTGTCGTAGTTTACTAAAGAAAACGAATGTTGTTCCAGTGCATTCGTAAAATGTCCTTGCACTTGCGGTTATATTCAGACTTTAGTTAAAAATTTAGCCAGACAGTTCGCCAACACAATCAAGTTGACATGTTGACATTAGAAGGGGGAAAATGAGACAATTCATCTTCCATAGAAACTATGAAAATAAGAATTAAGAAACCCTCAGGGAGAAACAGACATAATACGTTGTTAACCCCATTTTACGTCATTAGAAAGCGACGCTTTTGTAACTATGGATGTACCTGTTATTCCAGACGGACCTACGTTCATCGATTTTCAATTATCCATAATGAATATTGCGATATCAAATTATGCTTGCACAATGTAATTGAGATTGGTGAAGACGACGGACACGTTTTATTATGTCTGTTTGATTCATGGCTTAACATGGATTATATTGGCATGCAGTTGATCAGTATTTGAATTATTATTCCCGGTCGCTGTAAATCAAATAAATTTTACGAGATATAAGGAGGTTATTTGCATTCATATTAAACAATGCTCTCTCCGTTACGGTCAATGTTGTCAGACCTTAAACAAAATCAAATGAATGTGGTGTAGTTAAATTCAAAGAACACATACATGTAACAGTCCTAATTAGTTTTACAAGTTGCGTCTGTCTAAGGCAAATGTTTTATTAATTATAATAATGGTCTCATACTGTTAGACTGCCAGACTGTTTATTAGGCCATATTTAACACGTGTTTAGATTGGAAACCATAATTTATGTCATTTACAAACGGGAACCATGTGACATGGGTTAAAAACCTGCTGCCTTCCTGTACAGTTATGTGTATTTTTATTATTAGTTTCATTTGTTTACAGTCGCACGGCTGCATACGAACATGTACCTCATCGAAGTACGCGGTAGTAAATTCATATTATTCACATTAACTAATTCATATTGTTTGGAAACATAATACAAATGTATGGTTACAATTTACAAACAATATTATTCCCTAAGTTAAAACATAAATATATAAAGTGTTGTCGATAAACGCGGTATATATTATTCATAACGTGTTATGTATTATTTATTTAATACCAAATTAATGTTGAGCTTGTTTAGGAGAGCAAGTACAAAATATCGAGTGAATTGTATCCGATTAAATTTTCAATGTTGCCTTATTAAACTTTTTGCTCGGTTAGAAACAACGTGTTTTACCGATATACCGTTTAATTAACCATTCAAATTGACAAACCTGCATGGTGCAGCACTCTAGAAATATCATCTAGAGGACCCTCTATGACTATTGAATGGATAAGCATAGTTGAATGAGCGTATTAACCAATCGAGGCTTATACGTGCAGTATGTAAACCAACGCAACTGAGTGCATGATGGCATTTGCTACTTAAGGTACATGTACTAGAGTGAACATTTGTTTTATTTTACACTCGCTTAGAAACATGGGTTATATCAACTGCATATTTGCGTTTGTTTATTTTGTATTAGTTTTATGTTGAACCTCAAAACCAGATTAACTCCCACCCCCCATTTTTGCTATGAACTACTGCAGTCCAAGCCGGTTATCAAACTTTGCGTTGTTTGTATTGGCCAGTTTTGTTGTACTTTAAGGGGATTTAAGACATGCATCTGTTTATGCAAATCAACTCATTTAACATCAAACAAGAATAAACGAACACAAGTCCTATACCAACACTCATGATTCCGTATTTATGAATTAGACGCTATACTTTATGGCATTACATAATTTTTTGCTGTCGTAGTTTACTAAAGAAAACGATTATTGTTCCAATGTATTCGTAAAATGTCCTTGCAATTGCGGTTATATTCTAATCTTTTGTAAAAAAAATTCAGCCAGACAGTTCGCCAACACAATCAAGTTGACATGTTGACATTAGAAGGCGGGGGGGGGGGATGAGACGATTCATCTTCCGTAGAAACTATGAAAATAAAAATAATAAACCCTCAGGGAAAAACAGACTTAACACGTTGTTAACCCTACCCCCCTTTACGTCATTAGAAAGCGACGCTTTTGTAACTATGCATGTACCTGATATTCCAGACGGACCTACGTTCATCGATTTCCAATAATTCAATTATCCATTATGAATTTTGCGATATCAAATTATGCTTGTACAATGTAATTGAGATTGGTGAAGAAGAAAGACACGTTTAATTATGTCTGTTTGATTCATGGCTTAACATGGATTATATTGGCATGCAGTTGATCCGTATTTGAATTATTATTCCCGGTCGCTGAAAATCAAATAAAGTGTACGAATATGAGAATAAGTATAATGTGATGCATAATAAATTGCGTATATCATACTGGTTAGTGTACCGGTAAATAAAGAGGGAACATTAAACATTGTTCTTATAATACTTAGTCAGGAAAAGCATCCGTTGTAGTTGGCATTTGGGCATTACATCAAAACGTTAACGTTTGCTATAGTTTACATAGATTCTTTATTTTTGTGATGAAGTATTCTACAGCGGATATTTGGTTAATATCATCGTTACCGTGCTCAATGTAAATCAATTTCTACAAGTTATTTTCAGATAGGTGTAATGCTAATCAACTGTCCTTTCATGATGATAGCTCATAGCCACAAGTACTTAAGTGAAACTACGTCTGCTATTGTATGACAAGAAATGCATATTACGTTCAGAGGAACGATACAATTGAAAACATGTCATAAAGTTCGAAAGCCATAATATTGTCACATGAATTTACAGATGGTTAATCGTATACTATGACTGAATAACACGTTATGTTTAATACATTAAATATTTTATCCGACATATTTATTGCGGGCACAAAGGTCTCATTGAAATAAATCAAGACAGAAATCAGGTTAGTCACACCTTAAATTCGTAGTGCACATTTTGTGACACTTTCGTATTCATAACCAGGTAACATGATATTTCAGAAAGCCACACTCAAATCGACATTAAATCATTGTATTATTTGTACATGATTTAACGATATTACCGGTACTTTAAACTTTGCCACATGCGAAATAAAACGACCTGACTCAGCAGTCACTATAACATGATATCGAGCAGCTCAGCAGCAACACTTTCATGCATATATATGTTGTTACATTAAAATACAATACTTTGTTGTTTTGCCTTACCTTTTGTGTAACTGATATTTTTTCAAATAACAACAATTTTATAATATCAATTAATATTTAGTATTGTTGTTGATGTTTTGACTGGACGACGGTGAATCAAATAAGTGCTACACTTTTCATTCAGACATATAGGAATTAATCCCCGTGGCAACCGTAAAGCTATTGTCCGCATAAAAGTGGCTTTACTGTCCAGGACTATGCAACAAGAGTGCACTAAACTTCATAAATTGTTAACAAAATAAAATGATCTTATTCGCTCCGTTACTATATACTCATTTACGGTTATTATTGTCAAATGGGACGTTGGGACAGTAAAACCAGAGGTTCAAGCTCACAATTATGTCGATAAAAATACACTAATACTATTTGGCTTAATCTGATTCGGATTTAAGTTAAAGCTCTGTCTATCAACGTTGTTCTGTGTATCTATTTATTATGGAAGAATGTATATAAGGTATAGTAAATGCCTGTAACAGACGACAGGTAAGTTAGCAAAAACCATGTTTTCGCTGTTTGTGAATAATGCTTGAATTTGAAAATTCAACTATTCAACTATGCCCTGCTAGAGTCGACCGTTTGGCGTTGCGTAGACACATGGTCAGTTATAGAAAAAAAACATCAATTTTTTTCTTTGCAAGTGATAATCCTAACATCAAATTTTTGAGGCGCGCTCTGTGAATAGCAAGTGCGTAAAGTGTCCTCCCGGATTAGCTTGTGCAGTTCGCACAGGCTAATCAAGGACGCCACTTTCCGCCTTAAAATGAATTTTGCTACGAAGAGACTTTCTTGAAACAAAAAATATCATAAAAGCGAAAAGTGTCGTCCCTGACTAGCCTGTGCGTACAGCACTTTACGCACATGCATTAAACCCCATTTTCACAGAGCACACCCATATATACAACATGCATCTCAGTGTTGTGAGTCCTTATGATGTCGCGTTATACTAGCATCAACGGGATATAACATGCGTCATAACAGTTGTGTAGGGTACATGTTACTATTAACTATTGTCAGAACCTCTCAGAGTTTCACTCTTTGTGATATATTGTTATTATAAAATCAGATAGCCTTTGGATGCGGTATGTCAGTGGTTTACTTTGAAACCAATTAGAAAAAACTGTTAACTGCAATGTCAGAATCTCGTTTCTCCGAATAGTAAGCTTATCATGCATCCTTTTTTATTAATTGTCACGTATGTTTACAAGTTTGTTTTACAAATACCGATTAAGAATATACAGTTGCAATAATTTACTCAAACATTGCTCCGTATATTCGCACAAATCATTGTTGCATTATCCTACTTTTTGCGAATCCTGAATAGATTGAGTATCATTTTAAAACGTTAACAATGATTACTTGTCTTACATACAAGTCTATGCGGCTTTAATAAGAATACTAGATATCTGGATATTTAATATTTTGATTGTACAATAACAGTAAACATCATCAATTAGTATATATGTATAACAATGAAATGCCTTTACACGATTTCCATAAAAAGGTACAGAGAGTTTTGTTTACAGCATTACAGACGCTATAAACATTCTTCTGTTTAATTAACCATTCTGATCAATTCGATTATGTGAATATACCCGTAGTACGTTCTTGATCTGCTTATCGGTGCTTCTATAAAGGGATAAGCTACTAACGTACCGTACCAATGTACCATTGCGCATGAGTGAAAAAAATGTTATTTATACGTTTACTTGGAAAAACGTATTGTTACATTCAATGTTAATTTATGCTTGTTTGTTTTTAAAAAGTGTGCTATTCAACCTTTTAACCACTTAAAACTGCATTCCAAGCAGTTACCCGACTTTGTGTTGTATGTATTTTGATGGTAAAGACAATTAGTATAATTTTAATGGAGTAAACGTTATTAAATGGTTACAAGGCTTCAACTAATAATGTTTACGGGGTTTCTTGTTTGGTTTGTCTGTACTTAAACAATATACTCCAATCTGGTTTCTTAACCGCTTTGATTTGACTTTTTTGTTAAGACTGATTGACAAAATTAATGAAAGATAGATATCATCGAAATCACAGAAAACAAGCAGAAGTAACAGTTTGTGTTATTAAAATTATAATTCTTTGCGACATCCAGGTAAAACACAGTAAGGTACTTTGTTCGCCGATGACAAATAAGACATCGGCTTATACAAGATAACTAATTCGGCATCACACAAGAACGTGCGAACACAAATCCTATACAAATACACACAGTGTGCGGGAACAAAAACTGTCACGTGACCACAAATGCGAACGACCACGGCTATTTTGCGGACAAAACGTCAATCGACGGTATGTTTTCTTATATTTTCTCCGTTTTAGCAGAACACACGTTACAATGACATGGTGCACCGTACGCAGTGCGAATTCTACTTTTAATTGATGAATTGCTCATATGTTTAGGTATAATACTTTTTGAGAACATTCAAAGACAAATATCGAACTCGACGATGCAGACGACCACTCATCTTGTTTCTTTATGAGTTTCTCTTTTAAAAGACCAAGTTGTCAATGTTTAACTATACAAAACAGACCAACATTACAGCTTCGAAATCTAAATAGTTTTAAAAAGGTTATTAACATTGTCTATAATATAATTATTGTCTATAATATAATTATAAGGGGAAAAATAAATGTGCGAACGACCACACTTAAAAAACGTTTGCGAACGACCACACTTGGAATATAAATGTATACGAACGACCACACTTAATTATTAAACACTCGTTTTGTTAAGTACCTTTGTATACTTTAGTATAAATTAGTAGATAGTTATAGAAAATCCATGCATATAACAATATATTTTGTTAATATAGACCATTTATATACAGTACGGGACGATCGCATAAATATCATCTGCTGGAGAAGTCCAAGATTTACTTACCATCAGCGTGTGACCAGAACTGTGCGGCATGCGTATCTAGTTCCAGAACAGTCATTACTGATATTACGATCAAGTAAGTTAGTTGGACTAACTGTAGGCTATGAAAACAAACTTCATTTTCTTTATTCCGCTAGTACATATATGCTCAATTCCCAATCGTTGTTACAAAACAAATATCAAATGGAAACCACGTGGATTGTTTAACTTCGAAATAGGCTAGCAATGGTTTAACTTACAAAAATATTTTTAAGTTACAAATACTTAAATACGAACCATATAAACTTGTTGTAATATATTGTATCATAATATTTGCGCTAACTGGTGTTTAAAATAATAAAGCTCAATATTTAATCTTACAGGGACCATTTCTTTGATCATCGAAAAGGGAGTAAGAAGAAAGGTGGGACCGTTGATACGGGCAGAAACTGTCTTCAAAAAGGCGCCCTTGGTTTTAGGTGGGAAAACGCTAGAAGAAATGAATCCAAAATGCTGGTTTCTTCTAAAATGGGCTTAACAGACGTCATCTAACTTTCATTGTGTTTTGTGTACTATGTTGGAACAGCAAAACGGTGAATTCGAATGTAAATAATATAGATTATATACCAGCTAATGACATATTCATTTAAAGGTAAATACTTATACGAACGTTAACCAACTGAATGTGCATTTTTTTCTACATATTGTATACGTATCCATTGCGTCAGTGGCGTTTGTGGATACGCAACTTATTGTTTAACTTGTTAAGTGTTAATATATGCATATTAAATTTCATAAATGAGGTGGAAGTCTTATGAAATATGCAGTTATCTGCAATGGCGTTGAATGGTAAAACGAGTGAAAATTGAAATTTGTATCATTTCTATCACAAAACTGTACAGTTATTTTATTTACAACAAACATTTTTCAGATCAACAATTTATTGTAAAAATAATCAAAGACAGAAATAACAGTACGGATATTTGCAAACATAAAACTGTCAGTCTAAAATGTATAATTATGTTTTTATGAACACAATGTCACACAACATAAAAATAATAGCACTGAGTGTAAATTGTCATAAATCATCACAGTAATGACTTCGCCATATGAAGCATCAAGTATGCATAAATATAATACAAAAGCAAACCATCAATCAAATTATGTTGAAACTTTTGACTATAAATGTTTATATTATATCTGTTTTTGTATCATGTGACTCATTTTTACTCATTTTTACTTCAAATGAGCATAACAAATTGTATAAACTATTTTAATGAATCTACAACATCGTTATCGTTAACGCATAGAAAAACATTAACAAACGAAACATGAACTTAAGAACAAGGTTTTTATAAATGATAAATCACAAGCACGAATTTATCACAAATACTATGGCACTTGAAAAAAGCAAACAACTCGTAAATAAAGATGAAAATTACCACGAAATGGCTCCTTTCAAGCAGGTGAACAACAATGTTGATGCCTAACTTGTGTTCCGACTACGCATTGATCACGCACAATGATTAGGTGTTAGACGTAGATATTCGAATTAGTGGCCTAGTTTCATTGAGCATTACTCTGAATAAATGGACATATCGACGGTTACCCCCTCAATAAATACATATATAAAGTGACTATCAACAAGAGATCTACGTTTTAAGCAATACTTTTAATATTTTTTATAACTGTATAAGCCACCAATTTGTCCCTATAAAATAGTGTTGCATCCACAAAGTAACGTCTTGCACTTCTTCAAATTGTCTGCCCATTTTCCCGCCGCATGTGCTTCTGCAAGTCAGCATTTGTATGAAATCGCTTACTGCACTTGATACACACGAATGTCTTCTCTTTGCCATGTACATAACATCTAAAATTATAATTATCAGTACCATTTAAGCGCGTTTAATTATATTCTCAATTTTCTTATTGTGTTCAAAATATTTTATAATGGATCAATTAGTATTCATTATATGGGGTAAACTATAATTACTACCAGCTGCTCATTAAGCCCATTTTGATCCCATTACAAACATCAGCAAGTAAGACCTTTTGCATGTGCATACATGATATACTAGTTATTAAAAAGACGAACTTAACAGCATATTTTTGTATTAATTACACTTTCTGACAAACATAATTTAATACAGGATTTACAAAATTATTGCACCTGTGCCTGTTTAGATTCGCCTTGCTGAAGTACACTTAATCGCAACAGGTATATCCCTTCCCAGCCCCTTTGTGACTCAAATCATGCTGGCGCAGAGACGACTTACTTTTAAGAACGTTGCCACAATAGCGGCATATCTGTAGGTTTGAGTGATCTATCTGAAATATACATTTCATTGCATGCATACAGTCATGTGTGAAGCATACAGTGTGTGGTCGACTAATATTTGGTCGTATTTGAAAAAAATACGCATACTGACAGTAATAAAACCTTCAGTTTTAATTGCTTTAACAACAAACACAGGTATTTATAAAAATATGTGGTCGTCTGCATCGTCTGCATCGTTGAGTTCGATATTTGTCTTTGAATGTTCTAAGAAAGTATTATACCTAAACATATGAGAAATACATCAATGAAAAGTAGAATTCGCACTGCGTACGGTGCGCCAAGACATTGTGACATGTGTTCTGCTAAAACGGAGAAAATATAAGAAAACATACATTCGATCGACCTTTTGTCCGCAAAATAGCCGTGGTCGTTCGCATTTGTGGTCACGTGACAGTTTTTGTTCCTGCACATTGACACATTATTCTTTACTTATGAAATGGATTGACACGCAATTCTTAATGGCATTACGTATTCCTTCTGTAGTTTAATATAGAGAGCGATTATTGTTGATTCCATTAATCTGCAAAATGCTGAACCACGTGTGTTCAAAGTCGAATTTTTGTTTTAAATAACCTAAAGCAGCTTTAAACTAAACTAAAACACTCAGTTTCATATCCAGTAGGGATAAAGATAAACTTAAACAGTTTGCCCACTAAATTTGATGCAACAAGTTTAGAATTAAAATAAGGAAATAGGACACAAAATCCTTTTGTGTAAACTATGAACATGAATTGTATGCCACGCTCTGGGGAAAACCAGGCGTAATTCGTTGTTTAGAGGAAATACTTAGACAGTACAGTGCAGTCCTGTCAACCATGGTATCATTTGTTGTTTAGAGGAAATACTTAGACAGTACAGTGCAGTCCTGCAATCCATGGTATCATTTGTTGTTTAGAGGAAATACTTAGACAGTACAGGGCAGTCCTGCCATCCATGGTATCATTCGTTGTTTAGAGGAAATACTTAGACAGTACAGGGCAGTCCTGCCATCCGTGGTATCATTCGTTATTTAGAGGAAAGACTTAGACAGTACAGTGCAATCCTGTCATCCATGGTATCATTCGTTGTTTAGAGGAAAGACTTAGACAGTACAGTGCAGTCCTGTCAACCATGGTATCATTTGTTGTTTAGAGGAAAGACTTAGACAGTACAGTGCAGTCCTGCCATCCATGTTATCATTAGAGTGCGACACATTAAATATGCCCATTACCTGATATTACAGACTTTCGATATTCAATTATTCATGATGCATCTTGCGATATCACTATATATGCTTGCTAAATGCGAAATTAATTTGCATTATTCAGCGCGCCTTAATAGCATTTTATCGTGTTCTACAGTGGTCACCACTCTGATGCAGGTTCGTGTATACGACAGACACGGTTTATCATGTATGTTTGTTTCGCTTAACATGGGATCGGCAGAAACCTTATCAGTATTGAAATTATTATCCTCGGTCGTTGTAAATCAAACAAGCAATACTAGATAGTTTGCCATGTGTACAATTACTTTGATAATTTATAGAAATAAAAGTACAAAAACGTTTTTGCATATTTGTAATATCTCAAACTGGAAAAACTACATCAACATGTTTCCTTAAATAATAAATGAGATGCATGGCTAAATTTGCACAACGGGTATAATCCCTGTGATAGATGTACAATCACTGTCGGAGTGGTAGTACTTTGAGAAAGTACTCTGGAAGCAATCGTGGTCGCTACCACTGAATATTTTGTTTTCCTAATATAATGTATTGCATAATTGCTTTTTTGTAGAAGTTTTTCATTTATCATAAGAAATAAATAATAAGAGTAAGAGGTAGATTGGATTCAATGGAATACAAGTAAACCCTTTTAGAAAGTTAACCATATATGTTGATATACCAAACAAAACATAATGATTATTTTTTTTAGCTGTAAGTCATATCTCTATCAACTTTATTCAGCGTCCATTTTCATTAAATACGATGTATTTCTAGTTAAGTAAGTGTATTACCCAACCTTCAATGAACCCGATATATACGAGGTCCTTGTTACTCATTACAGTGCAACTATAGAGTTAGTATAGTAATTGTGTGTCCTAACTTGATCTATTTGACACCAAATGGTTTTCTCTTTAATTGATATACACATAAACTACCAGTGAGTGATTAAATTAGTTCCGAAAGTGAAGATTAATAGCCCAAAGTACATGCTGTTGCAGTTTGAATTATAACCGTGGCTGTGCAAAATCTGCATCAGAAAAACCTGGTACGCAAATGTATCATCATGCAGATCGAATAATAGGTATAATAAACTTCATACATGTAATATAAACAGCTTCGAGCTCAACTTTGGAGCGCACGCTTAAGAGCATAGGTGGCTTGAACGGTATTGGGATAGTATAATAAAGTGTGTTTAGACCGAAAATGAAAAAAAAAATTAATATAATAATAGTAACATGGGTTTCAACTCAAAAATTTCTATTTTCTGACAGCTATCAATCAAATTCCGGTTGCAAATAAAGGCAATCGAAAATTAAGGACATCGATGTGAAAATAAAGGTCATTGAAGTAAAGGTTATTGAAGCTTAATTAGATGCCATTGAAGTTAAAATAAAGGTCATAAGAGTAGATATTGATTGGTTATTAAAAAGTATTGATTAATTGCATAACAAAAAGGACATAGTATTTTAATGCATAGCTTAAACGCAGTTCAACATTAAACACTCTTAAGCATAGGGAGTTTGAACGGTGTTGGGATATTATAATAAAGTGTGTTTAGACCGAAAATTCAAACACAAATTAATATAATAATAGTAACAATGGTTTCAACTCAAAATTTTCTATTTTCTGACAGCTATCAATCAAATTCCGGTTGCATTGCCAAAATAATAATACAAATTAACCAATATGTCATGTAGACGTAACTAAGACATAGCTGTATCAATAAACAATAACAATTTTTAGCACAAGGCATTGAAAATGTTATTTTTGGGAACTTTAACACTGTAAAATTGTCATTTTTGTTTAATCGACCGAGAAGTCGCAACACGGCGAACCCCTACATTCACGCCCTAAACATGTGTCTAGAACGAATAAGCACCCACTGTACAACCTTGCAATAGGAGAAAAGTACATACAAATTTAAATAACTTGATTTCTAAAGTGTCGAAAGTGTCAGATTAAATTATGTCTTGCATAAAATGTGACGACTTCAAATTTTGTTTATCAATACAGCCATTAAGATCATCTAGAGATGATTTGTAAAAACATCGTTTCATTGGCTATTGTAGAGGACATACTAAACACAACAACGCTACTCTAAGCCTAGCAAAAGCTATAACTGGTTTCCTGTCTGGAATTAATCATAGCGGAGAAGCCACAAAACTGGATGATACTAACTTTCATGCAAAAGACAATCAATAATTCACACGCTAGCTAATCAGATTTTTTAATATATTATTGCCCATTGTCAGTTTCAGTTGTGAACGTTTAAAAATGTGTTTTTGTCTTGTAAAAGTATGGTTAAAATAATTTATTCTTCAAATGATTGTCGAACACTCTAACACATTTTAGTACCTTTGGTGATACATGGTAATGCGCTGGGAATACGAAAGCACGTGTTAATGTTTACAAAACATACTTAAGCCCGGCATTCACCATCATACCTTATTACACCCGGGCCCGTACATCAAATTAGTATCCAATGAGAACAACCGTTTTATAAGTTGTGTAGGCTTTCAGTCATGTCACAAGTTATGGTCGCCTCCGGTTGAAACGTAAAATCCCATTCGAAAATTAGTTGAAATTATAGATCTGTTGCATGCTTCGCAAATGATTACTTGGTAAGCTGGCAAACTATTGGTTTATGTATCGATTGCATGCGTGTAAATGACCACAGATGCGTTCTAGACACATGTTTACGGCGTGAATGTAGATGTTCGCCGTGTTGCGAATTCTCGGCCGAGTAAAAAAACAGACAATTTTTTAGTGTTTAAGTTCTTCAAAAAAGGATTTTCAATGCCTTATGCGTAAAGTTGTTATTGTTATTGGATAGAGCTATGTCTAAGCTACATCTGCATGCCAATGTTGTTGATTTGTATTATTTTTTGGCAATGCAACCGGTATTTGATTGATAGCTGTCGAAAAAAAGAAATTATTGAGTTGAAACCATTGTTACTATTATTATTTTATTTTTTTGCATTTTCGGTCTAAACACACTTTATTATACTATCTCAACACCATTCAAGCCCCCTATGCTTAAGAGTGTTTAATGTTGAACTGCGTTTAAACTATGCATTTAAATACTAAGTACTATTTGTTATGCAATTAATCAATACTTTTTAATAATCAATCAATAACTACTCTAATGACATTTATTTTAACTTCAATGGCATCTTATTTAGCTTCAATAACCTTTACTTCAATGACCTTTATTTTCACATCGATGTCCTTAATTTTCGATCGCCTTTATTTTAACTTCAAGTGGCATTCAATCATTCACCTGACGTATTTGCGTTTTAGAATCGATGTTATAAAATTAGGTAAAATAATATTGATGCGTTTGTGTTGAAACATACAAGGGATATGACCAAAGCCAATGTGTGTTGCAACATTCACGGGATATGACCAAGGCCAATATGTTTTGCATCTTAAACGGGATATCAAAGGTGTGTCAAGGTTCGCATGAAAAAAACGGGAGAAAATGGACATGGTTATGCTCACGTTATGTAAAATCGATTCCACACGTGTTATGTGTACTCTCGTGCGTTATTTCTCCTTGAAGTCGAAGCCGTAAAGCATGTTGAAATAATACCGAATGAAATTGTTAAAAATCATATTCCCTGAAGATAAAAGTCGAGGACATACAATATGATAGACTGAAACCTTAAATATGATTGAACTATAGATGTTTTATATACTTGCGTATGTCATTTAAAATAAAAGGAAGCAGTACTGTTTCATCACGTAAGCCATCAGAGCGATCATATTTGGTGATTAGCTTTAATTTGTTCATTCTTGGTTGAAATCCAATATAACCATAACTTGAGTTTAATTCACAAGTGTTCTATAAAAACATCGTTGAAATAAATATAAGTTGTGTTTCATTATTTACAAGATTCGTGGCAGTGTATATCGAATCCATGTGTTTTCTCACTGCTCGTAACAATATTAAAAAACGACGCGTTTTATTTAAAAGATGTGATCCTAGGCTGGTGCAGAATAAGTCACTTAATTGAGGTATTCTTATCAAATACATTATATTTCTGAAATACATAGGTTTGACTCGAAACAAAAGCATACAATAATATAATGTTAAGCAACAACTTTCAGGATTTACATCACAATTGAATAAGTAAAATAATTCGATATGTGATCAAATAACATCTAATCTGATTTTAGCATCAGTGGAGATCGCTTTTATCAAATACGACTTTACCCATATATTCTCTTTCAGAAAAGTGATCATCGGTTGTAATCATGGTCTCACAAATCCTGCTCTTATTTGAGCTCTGAAAACAGATGCAAAAAGATACAATAGAAAAGAAACTTTAACCAATCTGCATTCAGTCTCGAACTAACCCTAATACATTCATTGTCCGTTTGACACACATATGAGACCATGTGACTTTAGGTCGCTACGAAATCCGTTATCGTATATCGTGTATTAGTACTGTGAACCCTGAGCGTGGCTAGGTTTGACAACAACATCATGATTTGAACTTTGTTTTTAGGATCACTAGATTCTGTTACTTAAACGTATGGAACCTTGCGGTTTCAGAGGAGAAGATTTTAAAGTTATTTACTATATTAGTCAAGTTAAGAACAAAACAGAATAGAAAAGAACAGACATTTATTACGACTTTTACATAGTGCATCATCTGTCTTGGCCATTTTATTGTATACATATAAAAATAACATATGAAAAGAAGTGATTATACAATAAAAAGTAGTGTGAATAACAATATTGCATTTGTTAGAAACACTCGCATTGTTTAATAATGTTATGACAGGGTAGCAATCGATTATAATGCTATTTATATGTATAATTAAATCAAAATGGAGGAAGGATTGTCGTATGACAAATTGAAGAAAGTAACGTCTTTCATTGCGTTTAAATGCAAAATATGTGAAATTTAATGGTGTGTGGTATTATGTAAAACAATGAACATCACTAGTGTTATTCTAACGCCTTAATGTAAACGCTCTTCAAATATGTAACGCCAGTTGTACTGTAAACGGCTAAACCCATTTATTTTCATTTCGTTGTCATAACCTCTGTTTAATTGTAGAATCTACCATGTGCATGTAATAAATCTATGATTTGAACTTACTGGATTTCATTATCTTTTAAGTATGAAACATCATTCTTTAAAAATCATATTTGCAATGACAGCTCTTTTGGTAAAATCGATGGGTTATCGAATATAACAAAACAACCAATTACTGACTTTCTTCTTCGTCAATAAAACAATACAATCAAGGGCACACGTACAACTATAGCTGACATAGCCACAGATTAATCCAACGTTTTAAATGAAAATATGTAGTTTACGGCGATCGTTTATCACTAAAACACAAAATATACATTATATTTTTAACTTGTTAAGAGACCACAAAAAATTCAATTCCTGATCTAATAAGTTTTCGCCCCATGGACATGATTTGAACAAATTTGGTAAAAGATCATAAGGCGTTGTAATACACCAAATATGTAGCATCTTAGCATTGTGGTTTCAGATAATTAAAAATAACAAAATTTGCTATATAAGTCTATTGAAATAATTTTTGTGAACACTGGGGCGTGGTCAGTTTTGACCCATGTGCATCCTTTGAAAAATCTTTGAAGCGAATCACCTCTGACCATTGAGTTTTCAGAGAAGAGGACTTTTAAAGTTATTTACTATATACGTCTTTACATATCATTTGAACGCTGAAACGCAGGGAACGTCGAGTAAGGGTACATGATGTGTACAATCTTATATTTTTAAGTTATTTACTATATAAGTATATATGGTTTTGACCAGTTTTGCCCTCAGGGGCGTGATTTGATCAATCTTTATAAAGGGCCAGTACATGATTTTACAAACCAGATATTAAACCGCTGAGCCTTGCGATTTCAGAGAAGATATTTTAACTTATTTAGTATGTTAGTTTATATAAATCCTGTGACCCCGGGGGAGTGGACAGTTGAGACCCATGTGACATGATCTGATCAATCTTTGCAGAGGACCACCATGCGATGATACATACCAAATGTTTAGCGTCTAAGCCTTGCGTTGTCAGAGGAGAAAATTTGGTAAGTTTCGACTTCACTTCGACTTCATGTTTGTGTCATGATCCGGTTTGTGTCATTTGTGTCATCAAAGTCTACAGATATACACAAGGTCAATTATTATATTTGTATTTGTTATACAGCAAACGAGATAAACAGACTGATAATTTTCTTTTATTTTCTAATTTTCCAATTACTTCTTGAGATGCATTGCAGTACAATATCAAAGCTCCTTTTCTCTTCTGGCTGAATTATCAGCATTTTAAGCAGATAAGAAAACGTAACCCTGTTTAGTATAAGTACAGTACAAGAAGTAGGAGAGAGTTATCTCTATAAAAATGATAATGCAGGGCTGTAAACAGTCTAGGGCTGCTTAGAGAATACATTGCTTGCGGCTTGTTTACCCATTCTGGCATTTCAAGATGCCGATGATTTCTGAAAGATGTCTGATAAATGTTCATGTATTTGTTTACCAATGCTTCTCTCATGTTGCGTGTGTCAGAATGAAACTTCATTTTTGCACAATGTCACAACCAAGTGCACTTGCTGTTAAATAAATGAAATTATGATACGCTTTTTGTGTTACGCTATAAATAGCCAGACTATAAAACAAGTTCACTCGAATTAAAGTGCATTATACTGTCGATATAATAAGCCAAATATCAGTTCATAAACCATTCGTTGCGTCTCGAGCTATCAACTAGATATATGTTAGTTGGATGCGCAGAATTTATCAGATTAATTATATAGTTATTCGGTACCACTCGGTAGTTGACGAAGGCGCATACACTGTCAGTTGTAAAGTCACGGTTTTGTGTTTGTATCAGCGACACAGCATAATTATGACATAAGACTAACACAAAACTAGCCAATCCAAAATGTATTGCCAGATCACAATATTTTTGACCTGACTGCTTCGACAAATATCCAAAAAGCTAAATGACAGTGTTTTTAATTATTGTAAAAACAGTTAATGGTAATTTATCTTACTTGTAGATCAAGCAATATATATATATATATAATAACAGGTATACTTTTTGAACCATGTTATGTCTTTTAATAGATGAAATATGTATATAACAATATGCAAAGTTAAAGCATTTTTACTTTTCAATTATACGGCTTGTATAAGCAGCAAGTCTTTGCATTCAAATGTCAAATTTTAAGTGTGCAAGCATTGTTTCTTAATGTCTGCAATCGTGTAACCTCTGCCATGAGTAATTGCCTGTCGACAACTATTGCTTGTAAATTCGTAGGAAAATTAAAATTGAATAGACAAACGTTACGCCGGTAATGCAGGTACTTTAATAATGGATGGCACTTCGATAACAGAGAACAACAAATTGGCCGATTAATGGTATATCACTTCGTATTGCGAAGAAAAATTCGCGGAAAAACTGATGATTATATGAGAGAGGACGACAACATATTTCTTCGAAGTACAAGATCAATATGTCTACCGGTATTTATGTTACCGCAATTTAAATTTGTAGTTCACTGACGTAATTGAGGAATTTTCAAATTTTTTACACAATAAGAATAGTAGCAATATAAATAAACGCATTTTGAGTAGAAGATAAAACTCGGATATTAGAGTGCCCAATTTGTTGAGAGTCTCTGTTATCCGACGTGAATCGAAGTGTCTACAAAATCATGCATACCTCGTATTAGAATATTCTCTATTTTCGTTCTTTTTAAATTGAGTACTATCAAAATCTCAGTATTTGAAGACCAGTAATTGCTCTTCAAGCTGGAATAGAAACGCTGTATTGCAATATTTCTAAGTATGTTTATTTATTTTTTGAATTAGGTACTGATCATTCGGTTTATGCTGGTTTCCGATGGAATTTTTTTCTAATATTTTTGGAAAACTCTATCATTCTTCCTTGAAATTCTTCCTTCATATTACACAATCACATACCATTTATGAACTCCACCATGTACCGTGTCTCAAAAACTAATATTAAGGATATAAATTTACACAAAAATCGAGGAACTTAAAGTTCGCGCGTGGCTTTTGTTTTTCTCTGTTATCGAAGTGCTATCCGTTATCCAAAAATCTGCATTACCAGCGTAAACTTGAATAATCGTAACAATCAAATACAATACGACCTTATCGTTTTCTTCGTTGTAAAACTTTAAGTATACCCTGGTTTCTTCAACGAAATACATTAAAAATAAATCCGAACGCATTATGGAATGACTGTATGCAAAAATAAGACGTGCAAATTTAATAACATGTAATAAACTTCTGAGAAAACGGTGTGTTTCTGTTAGTGGAATCTTTGCTCACGTCGCTGTATAATTGATTAAATCAAGCCGGGTTTCACTTGGCATTTATGTACCGAACAGCTTTACCTCACATCACCAACACAAATAAGTGTATGTTGTCTGTAGTCTAAGGGATGCAACTGTGTATCTTATAAGTCCAATAAGTCCCCAACTTTTGAATATAACATATCAGTAAGTGGTATTTTTCGAATATATATCGAAAGTTTATAAATATGTGCACGAATAATATAATCCTGTTTTATTATTTTCGGTATGTTGTTTTGTTCGGCAATAACCATCAGTATTTTTTCAACTTACAGCATTTATCGTTATAATGACCAATGACATACTGTATATTGTTGCACAATACTTATATCGGTCGAGCGCTTTCTCTCTAGCAAATATATAGATAGTGAATCGAACTATCTGGATTTAGTGACTTCATTTATTTTTTTATAAATGGTTATTTAGCGATTTAATGTCCGTGCTTGTGTTGTATGCCTTTTACGGTGTGCATTGTCCCGATTGTTTTTGTCCTGGTAGAGTAAGTGGTGGTAACAGCGTAGTTTTACAAGCATATTTTCTTTTAGACAAATGATATTGTTTCTCAGTACACTCTTGTTCTACGTAGAGGCACAGTAGGCAATATATAATAATAGTATGATTAATACGTGTGCATATATGATTGCTTTACGAGAAATACGCGTGCATATATGATTGCTTTATGAGTAAAACTTGTGCAAATATGATTGCTTTATGAGTAATACGTGTGTATATATGATAGCTTTATGATTAATACGTGTGTTTACATGATTGCTTTATGAGTAATACGTATGCATATATGATTGCTTTACGAGTAACACGTGTGCATAAATGATAACTCTATGATAACTAGGTGTGCATATATGATTGATTTGTGCGTAATACGTGTGCATATATGATTGCTTAACAAGTAATACGTATGCATATATGATTGCTTTACGAGTAATACGTGTGCATTTATGATTGCTTTATGATTAATACGTGTGCATAAATGATAAGTATATTAATAATACGTGGGCATATATGATTTCTATATGAGTTATACGTATGTATATATGATTGCTTTATGAGTAATACGTTTGCATATGTGATTGCGTTATGAGTAATACGTTTGCATATGTGATTGCTTTATGAGTAATACGTATGTATATATGATTGCTTTATGAGTAGTACGTTTGCATATATGATTGCTTTATGAGTAATACTTGTGCGTATATGACTGCTTTATGAGTAAAACGTGTGCGTATATGATTGTTTTATGAGTAATACGTTTGCATATGTGATTGCTTTATGAGAAATACGTGTGCATTTGTGATTGCTTTATGAGTAATAAGATGTATATATGATTGCTTTATGAGTAATACGTTTGCATATATGATTGCTTTATGAGTAATACGTGTGCGTATATGATTGTTTAATGAGTAATACGTGTGCGTAAATGAATCCTAATGAATAATACGTGTGCATATATGATTGCTTAATAAGTAATACGTGTGCATATATCATTGATTTATGAGAAATACGTGTGTATATATGATTGCTTTATAAGTAATACGTGTGTATATATGATAGCTTTATAAGTAATACGTGTGTATATATGATTGCTTTATAAGTAATGCGTGTGCATACATGATTGTTTTATGAGTAATACGTGTGTATATATGATTGCTTTATGAGTAATACGTGTTCGTATATGACTGCTTTATGAGTAATACGTGTGCGTATATGATTGTTTTATGAGTAATACGTTTGCATATGTGATTGCTTTATGAGTAATACGTGTGCATATGTGATTGCTTTATGAGAAAAACGTATGTATATATGATTGCTTTATGAGTTATACGTTTGCATATATGATTGCTTTATGAGTAATACGTGTGCGTATATGATTGTTTTATGAGTAATACGTGTGCGTTTATGAATCCTAATGAATAATACGTGTGCATATATGATTGCTTTATAAGTAATACGTGTGTGTATATGATTGTTTTATGAGAAATACGTGTGTATATATGATTGCTTTATAAGTAATACGTGTGCATATATGATTGCTTTATGAGAAATACGTGTGTATATATGATTGCTTTATAAGTAATACGTGTGTATATATGATTGCTTTATAAGTAATACGTGTGTATATATGATTGCTTTATAAGTAATACTTGTGTATACATGATTGCTTTATAAGTAATACGTGTGTATATATGATTGCTTTATGAGAAATACGTGTGTATATATGATTGCTGTATAAGTAATACGTGTGTATATATGATTGCTTTATAAGTAATACGTGTGTATATATGATTGCTTTATAAGTAATACGTGTGTATATATGATTGCTTTATAAGTAATACGTGTGTATATATGATTGCTTTATAAGTAATGCGTGTGCATATATGATTGCTTTATGAGTAATACGTGTGTATATATGATTGCATTATAAGTAATACGTGTGTATATATGATTGCTTTATAAGTAATACGTGTGTATATATGATTGCTTTATAAGTAATACGTGTGTATATATGATTGCTTTATAAGTAATACTTGTGTATACATGATTGCTTTATAAGTAATACGTGTGTATATATGATTGCTTTATGAGAAATACGTGTGTATATATGATTGCTGTATAAGTAATACGTGTGTATATATGATTGCTTTATAAGTAATACGTGTGTATATATGATTGCTTTATAATTAATACGTGTGTATATATGATTGCTTTATAAGTAATACGTGTGTATATATGATTGCTTTATAAGTAATGCGTGTGCATATATGATTGCTTTATGAGTAATACGTGTGTATATATGATTGCATTATAAGTAATACGTGTGTATATATGATTGCTTTATAAGTAATACTTGTGTATACATGATTGCTTTATAAGTAATTAAATGTAGAATCGGCTTTAGATTTTAACGGAGGATTCCCTATTCATAAAATACATTGTATAATATATATATACTGTTACTATTGTAAGGCTAGCAAATTTATCTTGGTCGGACTAAAGCTCGTGTTTATAATACGTTGTAAACATTGTAGAGAAATGAGAATCAACTTGTTTTGAAAGCACTTATTTCTAAGTGTTACGCGATTCTTACAACACATATGGACAAACCTTGGAAACCCAAACTAAAAACAAGCAAATGAGAACTTAGGTTAGCATCTTTAAGATTTTATTTATTTTACAGTGTTTCGGCTGCAACAACGTATTATTGGGTAACGCCACCATTTATTGTTTCAGTATAACAATACATGAAGATGAACATAAGGAAGAGTTGGTATTTCCACTGATTGCGAGTAAATGAAACATAAATTCCATTTTTACATAAATTCCATTTTAATTTCCGAAAGTTCATCGGCGAATGCCGTTCGCTTAGTATTAGTTCATATATATATTTAAATGAAACGATTGCATACACGCCAAATGTACGATACAATCGCTCTCCAAGCATTCAACCAACCAGGCATGAGAGCGATGCTCATTGTTTTGCTGCAGATATATATTTTCCTTTTAAACTCAACTGAACTTGCTCGCATCATTTCAATTGGTTCTTCACCACTCAACATATTAATGAAATCCATCTGCATCCTGTAGCGACTAAAATGTATGTGATCTAATTGAGTATTACTCGATGGAATAATTTGTAATCCGTGTCAATGAAAGTCAAATGAGCAAGGCAGAAACCGATGACAAAAGTTCATACGTAATGCTAACATGTTTGGTCCATATTTAGTAGGTTTCTTCATACAGATTTTTGATAAGCGGGTCCGACTTTTAATGACGTATTAATTAAGCATTAGTAATCATAAAAGTATGGGGGAATCCGCTTCTTGAAATCAATGCTGGATAATGATATTAGAACGACGACTCTGTGAATGTATATATAATGAAACATGGGCATAGTTGTTTAAACATTGATTTAAACAAAGAACAGACAAGATAAAATAGAATTTATTGGACTTTGTTGATATTTCTACATAAATAGTAAGTCTTCTCGGACCAGCATTACTGGTATTGGTTTAATAAGTTTGGGATCGTGTTTATTTGCATTTCTCATTAGCTTATAGGTAATAGCAATTATTTTTTAGTAAATACACCTCGCACAAAAACATTAAAAAAATGTACGCTCTGTGAAAAAGAGGTTTAATGCGTGTGCGTTAAGTGCCGTCCCAGATTAGCCTGTACAAACCGAACAGGCTAGTCAGGGACGACACTTTTCGCTTTTAGAATATTTTTCGTTTCATGACAGTCTTTCCTTAGCAAAAATCAAGTTTAGGCGGAAAGTGTCGCCCTGATTAGCCTGTGCGGACTACACAGGCTAATCTGAGACGGCACTTAACGCACACGCATTAAACCCCTTTTTTACAGAGCACGGCAAACAAACCTTAGAAGCGTTCACGATTCAAATGTGTGCTTAAACAGCAAAGTCAATACACGATTGTGAAGATAAAATTACACTCTCGAATATTTGATAAACAAACTGAAAATACTTTTAAAGTGTATTAATAACGTCAGTCTCATTCAGAGTTTATTGTAAATAAAATTCATACACATAAGTCGTGTTGGATACAGTTGACGATGCATGAACACTATGAAAAAACGGATTATTTTCGCGATTAATTGAGTTGAGTATCACCGTACTTGTTTGCGTGTTTCATGTCAGTTGTATATATCAATTTTCAGCTGAATGGCTTCCAGGTCACTTATTGTACTGATGATGATTTTTATCGCGTGCTTGACGGTTGTGGATAGCAAACGACGTGGACGGGCCAAATGCAAGTTAGACAAGATATCACAGTGCAATGACGTTATAAAGAAAGGAGGAAAAAACAAGGGAATGGGTCTTTGTGAGATTAAAGGTGGAACATGCGAGATACGTCGCAGAAAACCCGGAAAACCACTAAAGTGCAGGTGTGCAAAACAAAGGAAAGGACACCAAATACAATAACCAAGTTCATATAATGTGTTTGTTATGGAATGTTATTGTAAAAAAGCACGTCCCACATATGACATTAGAATACTGAAGTGTATGAATTGCTCCGAGTGATTTTCATTTTATTGATGAATTATATATGTTATTTACCTTTATTTTTATTTTAATAATTTTTACACATGTTGAAATAAAAAATTCTATAAAATGAATGTTTCACGTGATCAATGCAGTTCAACCAGTAAACATTTTACAGGTAGAAGCCATTATTGCACACGAAATATTTTGTTTCAATTGAGGTGACGCTAAATAAACGTTATACAGTGTTTACAAGCAAATTTTAACAATCTTTGTAGGACAAGTACAAAGTACGACAACGAAACGCACGGACCTTGTGATTACAGATCAGTCGGCTTCAAAACGATAATATACAATCTTTAATTATGACACGAATATATATATTTATATTTATATTTGCCATTTATCATAATCAAAATCATCATCATTCCAAACATAACTACAACCATCATTATCATTATTATTATCTATAATATTTTCAGCATTATTTTTACACTATTAATTCATTTTTTCTGCAATCAAAATTTTCAAGAATAACAACGATTCCCATAAGTCGTGGTCTTTTATCGGCTCAGGACTTCTTTGTGAAGAATACGTTTGATAAACGCTCTGTGAATATGTACGTAAAGTGTCGTCCCATATTAGACTGTGCAATCCGCACATGCTAACCAGGTACGACACTTTCCGCTTTTATGACATTTTTCGTTTAAAGAAAGTCTCTTCTTAGAAAAAATCCAGTTAAGGCGGAAAGTGTCGTCCCTGATTAGCCAGTGCAGTGAACTAAGTCTAATCTGGAACGACACTTTACGCACATGCATTAAAGCTCCTTTTCACAGAGCGAGGCTCTTTTGAAATTCAATTCCAGTAGTTTAGTACTATGAATATAATATAAGGCATATTATTGAGTACATCATACGTATTATTTATACATAGCGATATTTGTGCGCGACTTAGGAGTAAGCAATTAATTTTACTAGTTGCATAAATAAAACATAAACATCAACATCCCACGATTTTTATGTTTTTTATTTACTTAAGGCATTTTAAATTAATTTCATAGCAAGAGAAGCTAGCTTTTACACTTTATATAAGCAATCCTCACAGTGTCGCAAAATATAACGACAACAGCAGAACTCTCCAAATTATTCAATAGTTTTGCGTTGCAATGCTTTATAATTTTCAGGTTTTTAAATCGTCAAAAGATGCATATTATGGATATTTAAGATCATGGTAAAGGTTCAGAATTTCTGTGTCCTCTCAAATATCATAACTACAACGAAAATATGCGAATCTGAAACTTTATTTTTTGTTTTGTCAATTGAGCACAACGTGAAAGGGCCCTTTAATAAGCATGTTGCAAAATTGTGAACAATTCCCTATAATTAAGGCCGTTCTATGCCAACATACACAATCGATTTTAAACAAACCCATAAAGTATAGAGCTGTGACGAGACAATCAATAAATTATAATCTCAGAAATTTGATTTTAAATCATAAACGCAACTACATAACCACGCCCTGCACGGACGTTCATGGCAAACAAACTAATCATATCGGTCAGATATAGAATATAATGTGCCCTAATTGCCATGGTTACCGCTGGGGGTGTAAACCGCGTTATAAGCAAACTTTGCAACTTAGTCGCTTGATACTTACCTTGACGGCCTACATGTCGTGTTCCACGAACTATTCAAATCACACTTGATCGTAATCTTGAAATTTATGCGTACACATACATTCAAGAAAGTGTCACAGATTTGCAAATGAACTATTTTAACCGAATGAAGAATGATCTGGAATGTGACCCAGTGACATTTATGAAGGCATGTTGAGACTCGCGAACGTTTAGTTATAGCAGCTATACATATGGTGATGCTATGGAAGTAATATGGTGTTGCTATGGTAATGCTATGCTAATGATATTGTAGTGCTATGGTCATGCTATGTTGATGGTGTGGTTACACTATGATGATGATATGGTAGTGCAGTGGTAATGCTAGGGTACTGCTCTGGTAATGTTATGGTAATGCTATGGCAATGCTGTAGTAATGCTATGGTAGGGCTATGGTAATCTATGGTAATGCTATGATGATGATATGGTAGTGCAATTGTACTGCTATGGTAGTTATATGGTTATGTTATGCTGTTGTAATTCTATGGTAATGCTACGGTTATGCTATGGTAATGTTATTGTAATGTTTTGTTATTGATTTTTGAAGTGCTCTGGTGATGCTTTGTTAGAGCTATGTACATGCTATGGAAAATATATGGTAGTGCTTTGATAGTGCTATTATAATGCTATGGTAATGCAATGGGAATGACTTATGGTAATGCTATGTTATTGCTATGATATTGCTATTGGAGTACTTTGAAAATGGTGTGGTATTGATATGGTAGTGCTTTGTTACTGTTATGGAAGTGGTATGGTAATTCTTACCACACGTTCTGAGAAGCTGACTTCATTAAAGCCATTCGTTTATCAAATACGCTCCCACAAATGCCAAACATTTTCTTATCTTTAATCATTTCCTTTACATATGACATGCTGAAAAGGTTATTTAAATAAGCTATATATATATATATATAAGCAAGATCCATCTATACAGTATGGTTAATTTATTTCATTTTTAAATCTAAATATGATGCTATAGGTAAAAGGCATTCAAAATGCGAATAATTTGGTGTTAGAAAAATAGGCAGAATACTTGCGCCCTAACGCACATTAAAAAAATATTTGCAATTTAATATTATTACTGAAATGAACTTTCAGCGTCAAAACAAATAACGTTTTATTTGTTGCGCTGCTGATTTAGATATTATATCATCGAACAGCTAAACTAGTATACACAATTATAAATACACGTTTTTACAAGTGTGTAACAGTTTCACATGAAATTATTGGTGCGTCATGTATATCTTCTCCCGAACTTTCTTTGATAGCTGAAGTAGTCAGAGGAATAACATCTTCCGTTAAGAAAATGCTCAGCGAGTACATTCGAAATAAACGCTTAATTATTATTTTCTTGCTGATATGGCTTGAAAGTGAGTTGCATTTAAACTATCAATGCATGCAATACAAGGCATACAAGTGCGAAAAATACCCGTCTAGGCATGGACTTCCCCATCTTGTTAGTCACGTGTTCACCACCTGTGAGAGTGCACGTGTATAAATCAACGTGTCCAACACGACGTTTTATGAAGGTATACCGAGCTGTTTTTATTGTCAACAGCTGTCAATAAGCCCTTCAAGCAATTTTTAATAAATGTTTCACGTCAACATCATATCGTCTCTGTGGCGCAATCGGTTAGCGCGTTCGGCTGTTAACCGAAAGGTTGGTGGTTCAAGCCCACCCAGGGACGTTCCTTTTAGAAAAAATAACACGTTTTAATCTAAAAGCTTGTCAAAATGTTATTTTCCATTTCTCCTTATACTTTCTTTGTTTAAATACATTTTTTAATTGTATGAATATGTATCTTTTGTTTAACAGACCATACATATGGTTTATAAAGATGAAACATTTATCCATATACTTCTCAAAACACTAAAACGTAATTAAATAAATGTTTGTCCGAGGGCGAAATGATCCGATGGGTTGGTATTCGGATGGGTGGTTAAAAAGGAGTACTACTTTTCATTTCATTTCTGACGCGTTCCGAGTTTTCAACAAAGATGGCAAAGGTCAGATTAACGCCTCGGGGCTGCGTCATCCTCCTCCTTCTCCTCCTCCTCTTCTTCATAAATCTCTTAACCGGTTTGGATTTTGGGGAGAATTGAGATACGACGATAAAGAAATCCTCTTCCAGTCGGGTCTGTTGTGTGCTGCTGAGAGTAATTTACGTTTGGGAAGGGATATCCATTCTTTTACATTATCCATCAAGCTTTTCTTCTGACGGCCTCGACGTCGTCTTCCCTCTAGCATGTCTTGGAGAACAGTCTTCTGGAGATGACTCTGCAGTTGAAGATCTGTTCCACTGTGCTCCCCCCGGAGATGATTCTGCAGTTGAAGATCTGTTCCACTGTGCTCCGCCCGGAGATGATTCTGCAGTTGCAGTTCTGTTCCACTGTGCTCCCCCCGGAGATGATTCTGCAGTTGAAGATCTGTTCCACTGTGTTCCGCCCGGAGATGATTCTGCATTTGAAGATCTGTTCCACTGTGCTCCCCCCGGAGATGATTCTGCAGTTGAAGATCTGTTCCACTGTGCTCACCCCCGGAGATGATTCTGCAGTTGAAGTTCTGTTCCACTGTGCTCCGCCCGGAGATGATTCTGCAGTTGAAGATCTGTTCCACTGTGATCCCCCCGGAGATGATTCTGCAGTTGAAGATCTGTTCCACTGTGATCCCCCCGGAGATGATTCTGCAGTTGAAGATCTGTTCCACTGTGCTCCCCCCGGAGATGACTCTGCAGTTGAAGATCTGTTCCACTGTGCTCCGCCCGGAGATGATTCTGCATTTGAAGATCTGTTCCACTGTGCTCCGCCCGGAGATGACTCTGCAGTTGAAGATCTGTTCCACTGTGCTCACCCCCGGAGATGATTCTGCAGTTGAAGATCTGTTCCACTGTGCTCCGCCCGGAGATGATTCTGCAGTTGAAGATCTGTTCCACTGTGCTCCCCCCGGAGATGATTCTGCAGTTGAAGATCTGTTCCACTGTGCTCCGCCCGGAGATGATTCTGCAGTTGAAGTTCTGTTCCACTGTGCTCCGCCCGGAGATGATTCTGCAGTTGCAGTTCTGTTCCACTGTGCTCCCCCCGGAGATGACTCTGCAGTTGAAGATCTGTTCCACTGTGCTCACCCCCGGAGATGATTCTGCAGTTGAAGATCTGTTCCACTGTGTTCCCCCCGGAGATGATTCTGCAGTTGAAGATCTGTTCCACTGTGCTCCCCCCGGAGATGATTCTGCAGTTGAAGATCTGTTCCACTGTGCTCCACCCGGAGATGATTCTGCAGTTGAAGTTCTGTTCCACTGTGCTCCGCCCGGAGATGATTCTGCAGTTGCAGTTCTGTTCCACTGTGCTCCGCCCGGAGATGACTCTGCAGTTGAAGATCTGTTCCACTGTGCTCCCCCCGGAGATGATTCTGCAGTTGAAGATCTGTTCCACTGTGCTCCGCCCGGAGATGATTCTGCAGTTGAAGATCTGTTCCACTGTGCTCCCCCCGGAGATGATTCTGCAGTTGAAGATCTGTTCCACTGTGATCCCCCCGGAGATGATTCTGCAGTTGAAGTTCTGTTCCACTGTGCTCCGCCCGGAGATGATTCTGCAGTTGAAGTTCTGTTCCACTGTGCTCCGCCCGGAGATGATTCTGCAGTTGAAGTTCTGTTCCACTGTGCTCCGCCCGGAGATGATTCTGCAGTTGAAGTTCTGTTCCACTGTGCTCCGCCCGGAGATGATTCTGCAGTTGAAGATCTGTTCCACTGTGCTCCGCCCGGAGATGATTCTGCAGTTGCAGTTCTGTTCCACTGTGCTCCGCCCGGAGATGATTCTGCAGTTGAAGTTCTGTTCCACTGTGCTCCGCCCGGAGATGATTCTGCATTTGAAGATCTGTTCCACTGTGCTCCGCCCGGAGATGATTCTGCAGTTGAAGTTCTGTTCCACTGTGCTCCGCCCGGAGATGATTCTGCAGTTGAAGATCTGTTCCACTGTGCTCCGCCCGGAGATGATTCTGCAGTTGAAGATCTGTTCCACTGTGCTCCCCCCGGAGATGATTCTGCAGTTGAAGATCTGTTCCACTGTGCTCCGCCCGGAGATGATTCTGCAGTTGAAGTTCTGTTCCACTGTGCTCCGCCCGGAGATGATTCTGCAGTTGAAGATCTGTTCCACTGTGCTCCGCCCGGAGATGATTCTGCAGTTGAAGTTCTGTTCCACTGTGCTCCCCCCGGAGATGACTCTGCAGTTGAAGATCTGTTCCACTGTGCTCCCCCCGGAGATGATTCTGCAGTTGAAGATCTGTTCCACTGTGCTCCGCCCGGAGATGATTCTGCAGTTGAAGTTCTGTTCCACTGTGCTCCGCCCGGAGATGATTCTGCAGTTGAAGATCTGTTCCACTGTGCTCCCCCCGGAGATGATTCTGCAGTTGAAGTTCTGTTCCACTGTGCTCCGCCCGGAGATGATTCTGCAGTTGAAGATCTGTTCCACTGTGATCCCCCCGGAGATGATTCTGCAGTTGAAGATCTGTTCCACTGTGATCCCCCCGGAGATGATTCTGCAGTTGAAGATCTGTTCCACTGTGCTCCCCCCGGAGATGACTCTGCAGTTGAAGATCTGTTCCACTGTGCTCCGCCCGGAGATGATTCTGCATTTGAAGATCTGTTCCACTGTGCTCCGCCCGGAGATGACTCTGCAGTTGAAGATCTGTTCCACTGTGCTCACCCCCGGAGATGATTCTGCAGTTGAAGATCTGTTCCACTGTGCTCCGCCCGGAGATGATTCTGCAGTTGAAGATCTGTTCCACTGTGCTCCCCCCGGAGATGATTCTGCAGTTGAAGATCTGTTCCACTGTGCTCCGCCCGGAGATGATTCTGCAGTTGAAGTTCTGTTCCACTGTGCTCCGCCCGGAGATGATTCTGCAGTTGCAGTTCTGTTCCACTGTGTTCCCACCGGAGATGACTCTGCAGTTGAAGATCTGTTCCACTGTGCTCACCCCCGGAGATGATTCTGCAGTTGAAGATCTGTTCCACTGTGTTCCCCCCGGAGATGATTCTGCAGTTGAAGATCTGTTCCACTGTGCTCCCCCCGGAGATGATTCTGCAGTTGAAGATCTGTTCCACTGTGCTCCGCCCGGAGATGATTCTGCAGTTGAAGTTCTGTTCCACTGTGCTCCGCCCGGAGATGATTCTGCAGTTGCAGTTCTGTTCCACTGTGCTCCGCCCGGAGATGACTCTGCAGTTGAAGATCTGTTCCACTGTGCTCCCCCCGGAGATGATTCTGCAGTTGAAGATCTGTTCCACTGTGCTCCGCCCGGAGATGATTCTGCAGTTGAAGTTCTGTTCCACTGTGCTCCGCCCGGAGATGATTCTGCAGTTGAAGATCTGTTCCACTGTGCTCCGCCCGGAGATGATTCTGCAGTTGAAGTTCTGTTCCACTGTGCTCCCCCCGGAGATGACTCTGCAGTTGAAGATCTGTTCCACTGTGCTCCCCCCGGAGATGATTCTGCAGTTGAAGATCTGTTCCACTGTGCTCCGCCCGGAGATGATTCTGCAGTTGAAGTTCTGTTCCACTGTGCTCCGCCCGGAGATGATTCTGCAGTTGAAGATCTGTTCCACTGTGCTCCCCCCGGAGATGATTCTGCAGTTGAAGATCTGTTCCACTGTGCTCCCCCCGGAGATGATTCTGCAGTTGAAGTTCTGTTCCACTGTGCTCCCCCCGGAGATGATTCTGCAGTTGAAGATCTGTTCCACTGTGCTCCCCCCGGAGATGATTCTGCAGTTGAAGATCTGTTCCACTGTGCTCCCCCCGGAGATGATTCTGCAGTTGAAGATCTGTTCCACTGTGCTCCGCCCGGAGATGATTCTGCATTTGAAGATCTGTTCCACTGTGCTCCCCCCGGAGATGATTCTGCATTTGAAGATCTGTTCCACTGTGCTCCCCCCGGAGATGACTCTGCAGTTGAAGATCTGTTCCACTGTGCTCCCCCCGGAGATGACTCTGCAGTTGAAGATCTGTTCCACTGTGCTCCGCCCGGAGATGATTCTGCAGTTGAAGTTCTGTTCCACTGTGCTCCGCCCGGAGATGATTCTGCAGTTGAAGATCTGTTCCACTGTGCTCCGCCCGGAGATGATTCTGCAGTTGAAGATCTGTTCCACTGTGCTCCCCCGGAGATGATTCTGCAGTTGAAGATCTGTTCCACTGTGCTCCCCCCGGAGATGATTCTGCAGTTGAAGATCTGTTCCACTGTGTTCCCCCCGGAGATGATTCTGCAGTTGAAGATCTGTTCCACTGTGCTCCCCCCGGAGATGATTCTGCAGTTGAAGATCTGTTCCACTGTGCTCCCCCCGGAGATGATTCTGCAGTTGAAGATCTGTTCCACTGTGCTCCCCCCGGAGATGACTCTGCAGTTGAAGATCTGTTCCACTGTGCTCCGCCCGGAGATGATTCTGCAGTTGAAGATCTGTTCCACTGTGCTCCGCCCGGAGATGACTCTGCAGTTGAAGATCTGTTCCACTGTGCTCCCCCCGGAGATGATTCTGCAGTTGAAGTTCTGTTCCACTGTGCTCCCCCCGGAGATGATTCTGCAGTTGAAGATCTGTTCCACTGTGCTCCGCCCGGAGATGACTCTGCAGTTGAAGATCTGTTCCACTGTGCTCCCCCCGGAGATGATTCTGCAGTTGAAGATCTGTTCCACTGTGCTCCGCCCGGAGATGATTCTGCAGTTGAAGTTCTGTTCCACTGTGCTCCGCCCGGAGATGATTCTGCAGTTGAAGATCTGTTCCACTGTGCTCCCCCCGGAGATGATTCTGCAGTTGAAGATCTGTTCCACTGTGCTCCCCCCGGAGATGATTCTGCAGTTGAAGTTCTGTTCCACTGTGCTCCGCCCGGAGATGATTCTGCAGTTGAAGTTCTGTTCCACTGTGCTCCGCCCGGAGATGACTCTGCAGTTGAAGATCTGTTCCACTGTGCTCCCCCCGGAGATGATTCTGCAGTTGAAGATCTGTTCCACTGTGCTCCCCCCGGAGATGATTCTGCAGTTGAAGTTCTGTTCCACTGTGCTCCGCCCGGAGATGATTCTGCAGTTGAAGATCTGTTCCACTGTGCTCCCCCCGGAGATGACTCTGCAGTTGAAGATCTGTTCCACTGTGCTCCCCCCGGAGATGACTCTGCAGTTGAAGATCTGTTCCACTGTGCTCCGCCCGGAGATGATTCTGCAGTTGAAGATCTGTTCCACTGTGATCCCCCCGGAGATGATTCTGCAGTTGAAGATCTGTTCCACTGTGCTCCGCCCGGAGATGATTCTGCATTTGAAGATCTGTTCCACTGTGTTCCCCCCGGAGATGATTCTGCAGTTGAAGATCTGTTCCACTGTGCTCCGCCCGGAGATGATTCTGCAGTTGAAGATCTGTTCCACTGTGCTCCCCCCGGAGATGATTCTGCAGTTGAAGTTCTGTTCCACTGTGCTCCGCCCGGAGATGATTCTGCAGTTGAAGATCTGTTCCACTGTGCTCCCCCCGGAGATGATTCTGCAGTTGAAGTTCTGTTCCACTGTGCTCCCCCCGGAGATGATTCTGCAGTTGAAGATCTGTTCCACTGTGCTCCGCCCGGAGATGATGCTGCAGTTGAAGATCTGTTCCACTGTGTTCCGCCCGGAGATGATGCTGCAGTTGAAGATCTGTTCCACTGTGCTCCCCCCGGAGATGATTCTGCAGTTGAAGATCTGTTCCACTGTGCTCCCCCCGGAGATGATTCTGCAGTTGAAGATCTGTTCCACTGTGCTCCGCCCGGAGATGATTCTGCAGTTGAAGATCTGTTCCACTGTGCTCCGCCCGGAGATGATGCTGCAGTTGAAGATCTGTTCCACTGTGCTCCGCCCGGAGATGATTCTGCAGTTGAAGATCTGTTCCACTGTGCTCCCCCCGGAGATGATTCTGCAGTTGAAGATCTGTTCCACTGTGCTCCCCCCGGAGATGATTCTGCAGTTGAAGATCTGTTCCACTGTGCTCCGCCCGGAGATGATTCTGCAGTTGAAGATCTGTTCCACTGTGCTCCCACCGGAGATGATTCTGCAGTTGAAGGTCTGTTCCACTGTGCTCCGCCCGGAGATGATTCTGCAGTTGAAGATCTGTTCCACTGTGTTCCGCCCGGAGATGATGCTGCAGTTGAAGATCTGTTCCACTGTGTTCCGCCCGGAGATGATTCTGCAGTTGAAGATCTGTTCCACTGTGTTCCGCCCGGAGATGATTCTGCAGTTGAAGATCTGTTCCACTGTGCTCCGCCCGGAGATGATTCTGCAGTTGAAGATCTGTTCCACTGTGCTCCGCCCGGAGATGATTCTGCAGTTGAAGATCTGTTCCACTGTGTTCCCCCCGGAGATGATTCTGCAGTTGAAGATCTGTTCCACTGTGCTCCCCCCGGAGATGATTCTGCAGTTGAAGATCTGTTCCACTGTGCTCCCCCCGGAGATGATTCTGCAGTTGAAGATCTGTTCCACTGTGCTCCGCCCGGAGATGATTCTGCAGTTGAAGATCTGTTCCACTGTGCTCCGCCCGGAGATGATTCTGCAGTTGAAGATCTGTTCCACTGTGCTCCGCCCGGAGATGATTCTGCAGTTGAAGATCTGTTCCACTGTGCTCCGCCCGGAGATGATTCTGCAGTTGAAGATCTGTTCCACTGTGCTCCCCCCGGAGATGATTCTGCAGTTGAAGATCTGTTCCACTGTGCTCCGCCCGGAGATGATTCTGCAGTTGAAGATCTGTTCCACTGTGCTCCGCCCGGAGATGACTCTGCAGTTGAAGATCTGTTCCACTGTGCTCCCCCCGGAGATGATTCTGCAGTTGAAGATCTGTTCCACTGTGCTCCGCCCGGAGATGATTCTGCAGTTGAAGATCTGTTCCACTGTGCTCCCCCCGGAGATGATTCTGCAGTTGAAGATCTGTTCCACTGTGCTCCGCCCGGAGATGATTCTGCAGTTGAAGATCTGTTCCACTGTGTTCCGCCCGGAGATGATGCTGCAGTTGAAGATCTGTTCCACTGTGTTCCGCCCGGAGATGATTCTGCAGTTGAAGATCTGTTCCACTGTGTTCCGCCCGGAGATGATTCTGCAGTTGAAGATCTGTTCCACTGTGCTCCGCCCGGAGATGATTCTGCAGTTGAAGATCTGTTCCACTGTGCTCCGCCCGGAGATGATTCTGCAGTTGAAGATCTGTTCCACTGTGTTCCCCCCGGAGATGATTCTGCAGTTGAAGATCTGTTCCACTGTGCTCCCCCCGGAGATGATTCTGCAGTTGAAGATCTGTTCCACTGTGCTCCCCCCGGAGATGATTCTGCAGTTGAAGATCTGTTCCACTGTGCTCCGCCCGGAGATGATTCTGCAGTTGAAGATCTGTTCCACTGTGCTCCGCCCGGAGATGATTCTGCAGTTGAAGATCTGTTCCACTGTGCTCCGCCCGGAGATGATTCTGCAGTTGAAGATCTGTTCCACTGTGCTCCGCCCGGAGATGATTCTGCAGTTGAAGATCTGTTCCACTGTGCTCCCCCCGGAGATGATTCTGCAGTTGAAGATCTGTTCCACTGTGCTCCGCCCGGAGATGATTCTGCAGTTGAAGATCTGTTCCACTGTGCTCCGCCCGGAGATGACTCTGCAGTTGAAGATCTGTTCCACTGTGCTCCCCCCGGAGATGATTCTGCAGTTGAAGATCTGTTCCACTGTGCTCCGCCCGGAGATGATTCTGCAGTTGAAGATCTGTTCCACTGTGCTCCCCCCGGAGATGATTCTGCATTTGAAGATCTGTTCCACTGTGCTCCCCCCGGAGATGATTCTGCATTTGAAGATCTGTTCCACTGTGCTCCCCCCGGAGATGACTCTGCAGTTGAAGATCTGTTCCACTGTGCTCCCCCCGGAGATGATTCTGCATTTGAAGATCTGTTCCACTGTGCTCCGCCCGGAGATGATTCTGCAGTTGAAGTTCTGTTCCACTGTGCTCCGCCCGGAGATGATTCTGCAGTTGAAGATCTGTTCCACTGTGCTCCCCCCGGAGATGATTCTGCATTTGAAGATCTGTTCCACTGTGCTCCCCCCGGAGATGATTCTGCAGTTGAAGATCTGTTCCACTGTGCTCCCCCCGGAGATGATTCTGCAGTTGAAGATCTGTTCCACTGTGCTCCCCCCGGAGATGATTCTGCAGTTGAAGTTCTGTTCCACTGTGCTCCCCCCGGAGATGATTCTGCAGTTGAAGATCTGTTCCACTGTGATCCCCCCGGAGATGACTCTGCAGTTGAAGATCTGTTCCACTGTGCTCCCCCCGGAGATGATTCTGCAGTTGAAGATCTGTTCCACTGTGCTCCCCCCGGAGATGATTCTGCATTTGAAGATCTGTTCCACTGTGCTCCCCCCGGAGATGATTCTGCAGTTGAAGTTCTGTTCCACTGTGCTCCGCCCGGAGATGATTCTGCATTTGAAGATCTGTTCCACTGTGCTCCGCCCGGAGATGATTCTGCAGTTGAAGTTCTGTTCCACTGTGCTCCGCCCGGAGATGATTCTGCAGTTGAAGATCTGTTCCACTGTGCTCCCCCCGGAGATGATTCTGCAGTTGAAGTTCTGTTCCACTGTGCTCCCCCCGGAGATGATTCTGCATTTGAAGATCTGTTCCACTGTGCTCCGCCCGGAGATGATTCTGCAGTTGAAGATCTGTTCCACTGTGCTCCCCCCGGAGATGATTCTGCAGTTGAAGTTCTGTTCCACTGTGCTCCGCCCGGAGATGATTCTGCAGTTGAAGTTCTGTTCCACTGTGCTCCGCCCGGAGATGATTCTGCAGTTGAAGATCTGTTCCACTGTGCTCCCCCCGGAGATGATTCTGCAGTTGAAGATCTGTTCCACTGTGCTCCCCCCGGAGATGATTCTGCAGTTGAAGATCTGTTCCACTGTGATCCCCCCGGAGATGACTCTGCAGTTGAAGATCTGTTCCACTGTGCTCCCCCCGGAGATGATTCTGCAGTTGAAGATCTGTTCCACTGTGCTCCCCCCGGAGATGATTCTGCAGTTGAAGTTCTGTTCCACTGTGCTCCGCCCGGAGATGATTCTGCAGTTGAAGATCTGTTCCACTGTGCTCCCCCCGGAGATGATTCTGCAGTTGAAGATCTGTTCCACTGTGCTACCCCCCGGAGATGATTCTGCAGTTGAAGATCTGTTCCACTGTGCTCCCCCCGGAGATGATTCTGCAGTTGTGCTCCGCCCAGCTCTAAATCCAGCCTGCTATTCGGCTAGCAGCTCAGAGGTGTAAATATGACCGTTGCCATCTTTGTCGAACACTCGAAACGCCCATAAATTGACCTCTCTTAGATGAATAAACCTATGTAGCACTAATAGTGACCCCTCTTACATAAATAAACCTTTTCAGTACTAATATTAGACATCTCTTAGATAAATAAACATATGCAGCACTAATAGTGATCTCTCTTAGATAAATAATCCCATGCAGCAGTGATAATGACTCTCGTAGATGAATAAACCTATGACGCGCACATAGTAAACTTTTTTAGATGTGGGACAGTGGTTCAAATCCCGCTCAGACCACGAAATTTTCCTGAGCAAAAATTAATACAAAGTTTGCTCCTCTACACCTAGGAGTATAAACGATAAATGGGTACCTGCGAGGGTATAAGGCTGCATACTGCCGCCGAATGTAAACGGACGGCTTATATCCCAGAGATTGGGGGGGGGGGGGTACATGCATTTACCATTTAGATGAATAAACATATGGAGCACTTATAGAACAGATTAAAATTATTCAAAATAAGTTATTTAATTGATCGTTAGAAAATATTTCTCTATATTTATATTACAAAACTGCTGTTGCAGTGCCTAGTCGACAACATTTTACATTTTGTATGATGCACACTTTGACCCTATCAGTTCTAAATTTCACGCACATCTGGCAATTTTCAATGTGCACCTGCTGGCATGATTTCGGTATATTCAATTCATAATGCATATTTGTCATATGAAAATGATTGATATTAAAGGTCATACTAACATAACTATGAGTCTGACAGTGCCGAAATCCGCCACCACTATTCTTAGAAGTTCTAACTTCTTTACAATGATATGTGTAAATATTATAAGTTTTTAAAGTGACTCCGGAACAAAAAACAACACAAATGATTTATTTGAGTTACTGATCTAGTGCTTTTAAATGGTAAAAAAAGTCGTACGTTTGAAGCCGTGATATGATTTGTCGGCTCAACTTTGACGGTTTATAATATTTTAAGTCGTTGATGGAATTTGTTTAAATACGACTTTTTTGATAGTCATCATAAGTTAATGCTATAATAGAATTATTAAACTGAAGTAATTATATAATATGTTTAAATACATATAGATCTATATAGTAAAATATTTAATCAGTACACTTGTTTGGTCCTCACACAATCCAGTTCTCGGCGCGGAATGACCTTATAAACTATGAAATACAGAAATTTTACATTCATTATAACTAGTCTTTTTGAATATCTTTTTGAAAATTGATTAAGGTATGAGTTATAAAAAAAAAATTTATAGTCAATAGAAAGGAAAATTTGACAATAAACTAACACGCACAATAATGAAAGCAAATAATATTAATGCATAAATTAATTTTATTTGTTACAAAAAAAGTGTGATTCCACTGGGGATTGAACCCAGGACCATCTGCGTGTTAAGCAGATGTGATAACCACTACACCATGGAATCAGCTGCATAATTGACAGTACAAATATCCTATATGGTAAACTATCGGTGAAAAGCAAGTTACACATTACGATTTTAACGCCGCGTGGTTTATATTATCGGGTTTAAATTCACTAAAAATATCTTTTTAAGCGTTATATTGCATTATGATGTAAACTTTTGATGCAATATTTGATTGTTAGCTGTTTGTTAGCATGTAATAAGTAATTACCACTATATACACAGTTAATTAAAATGGTTTCAGTTGATATACGAGTGACAATATATCTGTAGGCTACGATCGGTGGTTTTCGTAACCACTCGGAAAATGTTGGCAGACACAAAGTTTAATTAAATTTCTTATGTTTTCCGCAAATATTATACCAATTTCCTGCTGTATGCCAGTAAATAAATGGTTTTCAAGTAATAGCAAATTGATTCAGTCCGAAACACTGTCTATAACCGCGAAAACAAATAGATCTAGATCTATTTCAAACTTTTTGGTTTGAAATTTTTGTGTTGTAAATAGCTTGCATGCAGCATGAAATTGAATGTTCTTGCAGATTAGTGCTCCGATTTTATTGATTGGGTAATTTGGGACTGTTTAATCATATAAAAAAGAGCTCTTAAACGTTATTTAGACCCATGTAGAGCGAAGTAATAAAGAGCGACTTTTTGTTTACTACCCAAAATGTGACGTCACGAGTTGCCTCCCTTGTTGGGTAACTGCTAATAAACGATTTTATAAGGTGAACAAAATGAGGAAAATACAATACAAATGGGAAATATGTTCAAAAAGAGGGCAGAAACACATCCTAATTATCTTTTACAAAATCAAACTTCGCTTGCGTCCTATATAGCTAGCTGTATCCCCTGTAAACTCATTCCAGTCCACTCACAAACCCGCGAAAACCTTAGAAAATACAAATCACTATATCTGTTATTCAGACAAAAAGAGAATCATATCGATGCTTATTTCTTTTAACAGGTAGACGAGAGTAAAATATCCTTACGCCAGATTTGCAAGTATTTACCAAGTTGTCCTGTTGTAACGCCTTTCTTAGCGAAAATATCACAAAATCGTCTGAATTATTCAATATTGGTACAGAAGATGGTCAAATATTTCACTTCAGATTTCACCTTCGGTGCAATTCCCTTAATAAATATCTTTTTAAAAAATCGCTAGTACAAAGCCCTCTTTGCTAATGTGGAGAAATTGAAACTGCGAACTATATTGCTCCTATATTGTCAGCATATATAAACGTTTCTCATAATTACAGACATTTAACAGCCCACCTTATTTGATGTTGTTGACTGTCTTTTTTACATTACTGTTCTTCGTCTTCACACCCAGTCTTATAATCTCTTCTTGCTTTAACTCTAAATACACTTTATAATGACACGTAACATACCAGAACTATATATTTTTACTTAGCTTAATATTTATTGTGAGACTCCATGCAAACATTAATGTTCAAAAGTTGTATAATTCGCCACTAATTTGGAATTGCTTTAACTGGTTGCATAGGCTAAATTCTTGAACGTGCTATAGAGAAGAATTTATATAAGTTTTTTTTAAACTTGTTTTCTTATCCATTATTGTGGATAGATTTATTTCAGTTTAATGATACAACATGATAAATCATATCTACATACATGATAAAACAATGAAATAATAAAACATGTGTGAGAAATAAAACCATGTCACTAACATCATACCAAGGATTACACAAACAAGAGAACTTAATCTCTTATTTCCATTGTGGTTCTTGGATATTGATGGTATTGACATAGAGAGGCATGAGATGAATATCAAAGATTTGATTTATGAAAGACAATTATTTGCATAAAGAAGAAGACATATTAAAATGTGGATCAATTAAAAGCTTACTATATAAATCTAAAAGGATGATTACATATAAAGAAGATGAGTTTAACTGACAACTTAAAATTAGATAAACTTGTAATATTCCTTAAAGAGGAAGGTAGTTTGTTCCACAGAACACAAGCGTTATATGCAAAAGATTAAGCACCTCAACCTTTGACTTTGGGTAAAATATAGCACCCACTTTCACTTGACCTAGTCTTGTATGAATAGAGAGCGTCAAAAGGAACAAAGTTTTCACCATTTTTGATCATCTAATAAATGACTACATGTACACCCCACATTATACCCCTCTCAATCCCCCTCCCCCCCCCAAAAAAAAAAAAAAAAAATCTGTTTTCCTTTTTATTATTTTTGAAACATCATCTAATAAATGACCACACCAAATTTTTTATTTTTTTTATTTTTGAAAGATCGTCTAATAAATTATTCAATATGAACAATTTCCCCATTATGGCTTACGTTATACTGTCAAGCACTCGAATAGTCGAGCGCGCTGTCCTCTGACAGCTCTTGTTTCAAAAGGCATCGAAGAATACTACTGTACCAGAACAATTCAGGCAGTCAATAGAGAATTAATTAGTTACTGATAAGCAGTTGAATGAATGGGATCTTTGGAGAAATAAGAGTGCATTCCTGACAAGCCATTCATTCATGATTGGAGGTCAAAGACAATTCAAGATATATACAGTTGTTTCTCCCCTAAGTAATTGTCTGTGAAATCAACATTACTTCTTAACATTTTGAGAATATTTAATAAAGGGTTTTCAGATGGCATAAATATGTTTGTTGCACTTTATCCCCAACCAATCATCATCATAATAATCCTCTTCAGAAAGGAACAAAAATAAATAAAACAAATTTTGGCAATTTAACTGTATATCTTATCGGCAAAATTAATATTCAGAGGACTGCATGGAGATCATGAATAGCACAATATGCATAAATTTCATTCAACGTGTACATTGTCTACATAGAGTGTAAATAAGGTTACACTATAAAGCCATTTAAAGCCATGTTTTTCAACAGACCCTAACCATAAAGGAACTCGGCCTAGATATCATAACAAGATATCCATAAAACCAATGTATGACCAAGTTTCATGATGATTGGACAACAAATGTGACTTCTAGAGGGTTCACAAGCTTTTTTTATTATATAAATATAAGGAAAAAGACCCCACCCCCCCCCCCCCATGGAGGCCATGTTTTTTTTTACCGATCCGAACCATTTTCGAACTCAACCGTCGTATCCTGAAAACAAATATTCTGACCAAATTTCATGAAGATTGGACAAAAAATGTGTCTTCTAGACTGTTCAGATGTTTTCAATATATACATATAGAGAAAACTGCCCCACCCCCTGGCGGCCATGTTTGTCCACTGATCACAACCATTTTCAAACTCGTCCGAGATATCCACATACCCAATGTTTTTACCAAAGTTCATGATGATTAGGCAAAAAATTTGACTTGTAGAGTGTTCACAATCTTTTTTACTATATAAATATAAAGAAAAAGACCCCCCCCCCGGCGGCCATGTTTTTTTACCGATCCGATTCATTTTCGAACTCAACCGTCGTATCCAGGAAACAAATGTTCTGACCAAATTTCATGAAGATTGGGCAAAAAAGTATCTTTTAGACTAATCAAATGTTTTCACTATATATATAGAGAGAAAACTGCCCCACCCCTCTGGCGGCCATGTTTTTCAAATGATCTAGACCATTTTCGAACTCGTCTGAGATATGCACAAAACCAATGTTTTGACCAAATTTCAGGATCATTAGGCAAAAAATGTGACTTCTAGAGTGTTCACAAGCTTTTTTCACTGTATAAATATAAGGAAAATGCCCCCATGGCGACAATGTTTTTTTACGGATAAGAACTATTTTCGAACTTAACCATCGTATCCAGGAAACCAATGTTCTTACCAAATTTCATGAAAATTGGGCAAAAAATGTATCTTCTAGACTATTCACATGTTTTCACTATATACATATAGAGAAAACTGCCCCACACCATGGCGGCCATGTTTACCGATCCAAACCATTTTCGAACTCAACCGTTATATCCAGGAAACAAATGTTCTGACCAAATTTCAAGAAGATTTGACCAAAAATGTGACTTTTCGAGTGTTCACATGTTTTCACTATATATATAGTGAGAAAACTGCCCCAGCCCCTGGCAGCCATGTTTTTTTCACCGATCTGGACCATTTTCGAACTCGTCCAAGATATCAATGAAACCAATCTTTTGACTAAGTTTCATGATGATTGGGCAAAAATCGTGACTTCTAGAGTGTTCACAATGTTTCTCTATAGCCATATAAGGAAAACTGCCCCGCCCCCTGGCGACCATGATTTTCACCGGATCGGAACCATTTTTGAACTCAACCATCATATCATTGAGACAAACATTTTGACAAAGTTACATGAAGATTGGGCATCAAATGGGACTTCTACAGTGTTAACAAGGTTTTTCCTTTTTTTTGACCTAGTGACCTAGGTTTTGACCCAGCCTGACCCAGTTTCGAACTCGTTCGAGGTATCATTTGGACAAATGTTCTGACCAAGTTTCATGAAGATCGGACAAGAAATGTGGCCTCTAGAGTGTTCACAAGGCAAAATGTTGACGACGGACGAACGACGGACGACGCACAAAAGGCGATCCTAAAAGCTCACCATGAGCACGTTGTTCTCAGGTGAGCTAAAAAGTGGAACAACTCTAGCAGCCTTCAATTCATCGGGCACAGTACCTTGTATAAGTGACAAATTTATAATATGTGTTAAAGGGAAAGTAATAAAAGTTGCACTATCCCTAACAAAACGAGATGGAATACCATCTAGGCCAGTAGATTTATTTTCCCCTAGCTTATTCAAATATTTTAAAATACTATTTTCTGATATCAATGAAAAAGAATAACAACTAGGTGTAATGCCATTTGAAGAATAACAAGAGATGTGTTTGTCAGAAACACAATGCCCCCTAATGCGCCGCTTTGAAATATTTTTTTTGACCTTTGACCTTGAAGGATTTCCTTGACCTTTAACCACTCAAAATGTGCAGCTCCAGGAGATACACATGCATGCCAAATATCAAGTTGCAATGTTCAATATTTAAAAAGTTATCGCAAAACTTTAACCAAGGTAAAAGTTTTGGGACAGAATGACGGAATGACAGACAGACAGACCAAAACAATATACCCCCTCTTCTTCGAAGAAGGGGGCATAAAAATTAGATACAAACTGCTAGCCAAATCTGTTCAATGTTGCAGGTAGTTTTGCAGTAAGATTAGAAGCAACAGTACAATAAAACATATTACATTTTTCAGCAACCTTGAATTTATCAAAACAGATTTCATCACCTATTTTCAGTCCAATGTTACATGTAGTTGATGAATTGCCCTTTGTATAAATGTATTTTAAATGTCATGTTCAAATTATCGTCATATATACTGTTTGAAACAAATGCACATGAAGGTTGTTTACATTTTTATTAGTTAATGCGACGTAGCTGTTGTTCATTTGGAGAATTCAGATTCACATGACAGGCCTGTGTACACTGCCAGCGCATACATCAATGAATAAATAATCAAAATGATGGGTGTACAAGTACAGTCCCGTGTCTGCACCTCTTCTTTCCGATGACCCACATGTGCAGACATCACTTGATAACGCTCTCTTATCACATGCAATGTCACATTTAACGGTTATCTTTCATCCATTAATTCGGACGATAGTCAACGTGAACGCCGGATATAATTGCTGTCAACAACGAATACTTTGTGTAAAGTTTCTTGAATAATGCGTGTGTATGGTTTTATAGAGTTTTGTATCACAGCATTACAGCTCTAAGGAATATGTCCGACAAGGATAACTTGGTTAAAGTCGGCGACCAAACCGCTAATAGGGGTATTCCACTACGACCCGATTCCCCACGATTTGTCCCGATTTCCAATATATAGAGGTCGGGGACATTCGTAACTCAATCGGCGAAGGTCCTAACTCATTCGTAGCTAGTCGCGGGCGAGTCGTGAGCTCCCAAAAAATCGCGGCCAGTTTTTAAACGTGTTTAAAATTTGACCAAGACCTCTAAGACTGAATTTAATCGCAGTTGACTCATAACAGTGTCGTAGTGCGTTCTTGGGCGTCGTAGTGGAATCTTAGGTAATTCGTGACTAAATCGGGGAATCGGTGATCACGTGATCTGTCTACGAATCATTTACGACTCTGTCAAGACTCTCAAGAGTTCACCCCGATTGAGTTGCGAGCCCGCTAAGATTCTGATTTTACCCTCACTGTTCACTCTGTTCGTTGGATCGCAGATGTACTCGTACGTGTTGTACGAACGGACGCAGGCGAAAATGAGAGAGCAGTACTTTCCAAACAGCTCACTAGACACAAACTTTAGCGCGTGCGACAACATTAATAAAACGTCATTGAAATACCAGCAACACAAACAGGTGCAACAACAGTCTGCAAACTGGTTGATCTTTTACAACCTGGGCGAGACCGTACCAATGGTGTTCATGAATATCGTTATCACCGCATACACAGACTCATTTGGAAGAAAGTTTCTCATTCTATTGACAACATTTGGCACGTTTTTCAAAGCAGGTATGCTTTCACTAATTGTAACTTTTGACTGGGCGCCGGTGTGGGTGGTGATGTCGTACATCGTTTATGGATTTACTGGTGGAATGTTCGGGCTTCTTTCGGCCGTATTCGCGTTTATTGCAGATATTACATATACAGATGACCACAGAATAATTGGGATTGTAGTAACCGAGTGCGTGCTCATGAGTACCTCTATGGTAGCTCCTTACTTATCCGGGTATTTTGTGGAAACATTGTCACTGGGGTTTTCAAAAACGTCTTTCATTTGCGTAGGTATGTGTTTCTTCAGTTTCTCTGTTTTACTGCTATTACCAGAGAGCCTTGCTAAACACAATCGGCAAAAAGCACAATCAATCATCCAAAATATCAAACGAGTAACCGATTTCTACGTCAGCAAGGAGATGAAAGGACAGCGAACAAGGTACATTCTGCTAATGCTTTCTTTCTGGTTCGCAACAGTTGCCGGAATGTGTAGGACCAGCATTGAGACGCTGTACTTTCTAGGGCAGCCATTCTGCTGGGGACCCTCAAAGATCGGGTTGTTTATGACAGCTGTGAATGCCGCCAAAAGCGTCATAGGCCTTGGCTCTCTGCGACTGCTGCAGGTGTGTCTCTCCAACCCAGTTATCGCAATTATCAGCACCGTGTCTCTAACTATTTCTTACATCATCGAGGGTCTGGCGCAGAGCACGCTTGTGATCTACTTGGGCCCCATTACCGGTATGTTCTCGTTTCTTATGCTACCGATGATCCGCGGCATGATGTCCACCATTACACCAGCGGACAAGCAGGGAGCTATGTTCGCGGGCGTGGCCGTGTTCGAAGTACTTAGCAGCCTCGTGGGCTCTATCGCTTTCAATGGCGTTTACTCGCTGACCATGACTTTCATGAACGGGTTTGTGTTTCTTTGCATGGCATTCCTGAGCGTGTTGGACACAATCCTGTTGCTGGCGTATAATCGAATCAAGCCGCCACCCAGTGTGATCAGTGTTGCAGCCATTAATTAAGACATATGCTCAGATGAGAAGGTCGATTAAAAATACATAACGTACATGGAATCAATATGCTCAATGATATTCATTTACTGATAACTGGTTAGATAATCGTTGCTATTATTTTTTAACAAATTCTCAATTTGCACTATTCTTCTTCATTTCGCCCAAAAGCCAATTGTTTGCAATATTAGGACCTTCAAAATTTCCCAAAGTTAACATTATGTTTCAAAACTGTAATTCTTTAACGTTTAAAAAACGGAAGCTCTTTGTTTTTTCAAATGTGTTCATATTTTTTCAGTTGTAAAATTACACTCATGAGTATATATACTGTAGCGTCTTTTATCATCTTTTATGCAGAGATCTATTTAATGAAAGTAATCAAATTGTAGTTCAGGAAATGTAACTTCAAGAGTGCTAACAAGGTTTTACTATAGCCAAATGTTCTGACCAAGTTTCATGATGATTGGACGATAAATGTTACTTTTAGAGATAAACAAGTTTTTACAATGGCCATATAAGGACAAATGGTCAGCCCCCTGTCGGCCATGTTTTTCAACCAATAACCATTTTCGAACTCGCCCAATATATCATTAGGATATATCTTCTGACCAAGTTTTATGAAGATCGGACAACAACAGTGGACTCTAGAGTGTTAACATAATTAAACTATAGCCATATAAGGAAATTGCCGCGTCCCCTGGCGGCCAAGTTTTTCAAGCAACTGAAATCATTTTCAAACTCCTCCAAGATATCATTGGGACAAGTCTGCTGACCAAAGTTTATGATGATCAGACAATAAATGTGGCCTCTAGAGTATTAACAAGGTTTTACAAAAGCCATATAAGGAAAAATGTTCCACCCCCTGGCGGCCATGTTTTTCAACAGGCCAAAACCATTATTGAACTTTTCCAAGATATCATTAGAATAAATTATCTAACCAAGTTTCATGAAGCTTAGACTATAAATGTGACTTTAAGAGTGTAAAGAAGTTTGTACTGTAGCCATATAAGGAAAAATGTCCCGCTCCCCTGGCAGCCATGCTTTCAACCAACCGGAACCATTCTCAAACTCGTCCAAGTTATCATTGGGACAAACCTTCTGACCAAGTTTCATGATGATTGGACAATAAAATGTGGCCTCTAGAGTGTTAAAAATGTTTTACTATAGCCATATTAGGAAAAATGCCCCGCCCTCTGGCGGCCATGTTTTCCAACTAACAGGAACCATTTTCAAACTCATCCAAGATAACATTGGGACAAATCTTCTGACCAAATTTCATAAAGATCTGACAAAAAATGTGGCCTCTAGTGTGTTCACAAGGCAAATGTTGGCACCGCACCACACACAACGGAAGACAGACAAAAGGTGATCACAAAAGCTCACCATGAGCACATTGTGCCCAGGGGCGCAAAAAACAAACCCCATATATTATACAGTTTTTCATTGAATGTTCTTGCCAAAAACATGACTTTGTGTATTAAATCCTTTAACCAATGTTTTCAATTTAAAAAAAAACTTTATAATGTTCAACCTTTGAGATATTTTAATTTACATTTTCAGGCAAAAACAAAAGTGTGAAATATTCCTTCAAAAAAGTTTTTCAATAACACTCATATCATTTTTAAAATATGTGTTGATAAATTGTCAAGATAATGTGTTATTAAATTGTATAACTGCAGAGTTTCGTTAAAAATTTTAAGTCTATTTGTATAACTTTTTTAACACACATTGTGAAAAAGCAAAAAATTGAGTGTAGTATATAAATGATACATGTATCAATGAAGCATTATTTCACGGGTTTTATCATTGCTTTATTATAATCTGAAATCATTGAATAACTTGAGATTTATGTTTTTGATACAAATTTAAACAATAAATTTTGGGCAAAAACAAGTTCGGTAAAAAAATACTTGTTGACTGTAAGTATGTGTTTAGTAAACAGTGTTGTTGCCTTTTGATTTAAGTGTGCCATGCTTAGTGCTTGTTTTATTTATAGAAATACTTAAACTCCCAAAGATTATCAAGATCTAAATCATCTTCATTGTAAATTTCTTGTTAGAGCTAAAATTGCTCTGATAAGTAAAGCTGAGATGGAAACAATAAGGGTGAGTTACACAAGTACATTAATATCTATTATGAAGCATTATACCATAGGGTTTATCAATGCTTAACTACTGGTATACATTGTCTTAAAAGAAAGTGAAATAATTGAACACCTCACATTAAAAGTTTATGTTACAAATTGATACAAAAGATTTTTGATGGAAACAAAAGGTGTCAGAATACTAGTTGTATGTACCCATGTGTTTAATGAAAGGTTGTGTTGGTCTTTTGATATATGTTTTCCATGGTGTCTGCTTAGTTTAATTTATAGAAATACTGAAACTCCAAAAACATTATCAGGATGTAAATTACTAGTATCTTGATTGTCAATTTTCTGTTCGAGACTATATTGCTCTGAAAAGCATAGCTGTGATAGAAACAAATACTAGTAAGGTAAGTACATAAGATATATTAACTTATATTACAAAAACATTTAGATTTAATTGTCTTGGGTAAAATAATAGCTTTGTTCCAACAAAAAGAATTGTTCTTATGGGGTCTCAATCCGAGGTGGCAACCCAAAACCTAGAAAATACCATGTTTTCATAAATTAAAGACGCAAACAACATATAATGTCCAGGCTTTTGGTTTGCTATTTTATTTCAGCAATTGATAACGCGTTATTATTATCACATACATACAATTTTTGGAAAAATATAATACATTTAATAACAAGAGGGCCTGAAAGGCCCAAAGTCACTCACCTGAGATAACAAGATATTATTGGGACAAATCTTCTGACCAAGTTTCATGAAGATCGGAAAATAAATGTGGCCTCTAGAGTGTTAACAAGGTTTTACTATAGCCATAAAAGGAAAAATGCCCCGCCCCCTGGTGGCCATGTTTTTAAAGCAACCAAAACCATTTTCGAACTCATCCGAGATATCATTGGGACAAATCTACTGACCAAGTTTCATGATGATCAGAAAATAAATGTGACCTCTAGCGTGTTAACAAGGTTTAACTATAGCCATATAAGGAAAAAGGCCCCGCCCCCTTGGTGGCCATGTTTTTCAACCAACCGGCATCATTTTTGAACTCATCCAAGATATCATTAAGACAAATCTTCTGACCATATTTCATCAAGATTGGACAATAAATGTGGCCTATAGAGTGTTAACAAGATTTTACTATAGCCATATAAAGCCATTTAAGGAAAAATGCCCCGCCCCTTGGCAGCCATGTTTTTCAATCAAACGTAACCATTTTCGAACTCTTCCAAAATATCAATTAGACAAATCTTTTGACCAAATTTTATAAAGATTGGACAATAAATGTGGCCTCTAGAGTGTTAACAAGGTTTTACTAAAGCCATATAAGAAAAGATGACCCGCCCCCTGGCGGCCATGTTTTTCAACCAACCGGCATCATTTTCAAACTCGTCCAAGATATTATCGGGATGAATCTTCTGACTTAGTTTCGTGACGATTGGACAATAAATGTGGCCTCTAGAGTGTTAACACGATTTTACTATAGCCATATATAGCCATATAAGGAAAAATGCCCCGCCACTTGGCAGCCATGTTTTTCAAGTAAAGTTTACCATTTTTGAACTCATCCAAGATATCATTGGGACCAATCTTCTGAGCAAGTTTCATGAAGATCGGAAAATAAATGTGGCCTCTAGAGTGTTAACAAGGTTTTACTATAGCCATATAAGGAAAAATGTCCCGCCCCCTGGCGGCCAGGTTTTTCAACCAACCAGCATCATTTTCGAACTCATCCAAGATATTATTGGGATGAATCTTCTGACCAAGTTTCATGAAGATCAGAAAATAAATGTGACCTCAAGAGTGTTAACAAGATTTTACTATAGCCATATATAGCCATATTAGGAAAAATGCCCCGCCCCTTGGCAGCCATATTTTTCAAGCAAACGTTTCCATTTTTGAACTTATCCAAGATATCATTGAGACCAATCTTCTGACAAAATTTCATAAAGATTGGACAATAAATGTGCCCTCTAGAGAGTTAACAAGGCAAATGTTGACGCCGCACAACGGACAAAAGGCGATCACAAAAGCTCACCATGAGCACGTTGTGCTAAAAATGGGTACAAAAACAAGTTTTGTTTGCCTATTACATGTTTCAATTTTGTACTTGAAAAGCAGTTTAAATATAAATATCACTATTACTACATTTATACACAAATACATTTCTGAGGAATAAACAAGAGCACCACATAACGGGTGCCACGCTGGGCTGCGAAAGCTTGTCAGAAATATTATTTTTTTAGAGGTCACAGTGACCTTGACCTTTGACCTAGTGACCCAAAAATGGGTGTGGCGTGTAGAACTCATCAAGGTGCATCTGCATATTAAGTTTCAAAGTTGTAGGTGGAAGCACTTTGATTTTATAGCCTATGTTAAAGTTTTATATTAGAGGTCACAGTGACCTTGACCTTTGACCTTGTGACCCAAAAATGGACGTGGCGTGTAAACTCATCAAGGCGCATCTACATATGAAGTTTCAAAGTTGTAGGTGGAAGCACTTTGACTTTAGAGCCTATGTTAAAGTTTTATATTAGAGGTCACAGTGACCTTGACCTTTGACCTAGTGACCCAATAATGGGTGTGGCGTGTAGAACTCATCAGGATGCATCTACATATGAAGTTTCAAAGTTGTAGGTGGAAGCACTTTGGTTTTAGAGCCAATGTTAAGGTTTTAGCACGACGCCTACGGCGGACGGCTGACGACGAGTTGGCTATGACAATACCTCGGGTTTTCTCCGAAAACAGCCGAGCTAATAATATCATATTAAATGTAAATGTGATCCTTAATTGTGATAAGACTAGAAAAGTTGGTTGGATAAAAGACAAATCGTAAGACAAAAATTCTAATGTGCACGTGGATATATTGTCACATAGTATTATAATAGCCAATTTGTAATTGTTATGTCCATGTATGTGGATGGATTTTGATACTGATTAGTGTAGGCACAATGCATGCAGTTAGAAAATATATTTTACTGTCCCATAACATTATTGTTAATGTAAACATAGGAAAAATGATCATGTATCCACAAATGTAAGAATTCCCATGTCATGTTGTAATATCAATGTAAGAATTAAAGAGTTCTTTTCACAGATTGATGTTTGATACGTGTCTTAAATTAGTAATATAATCAAGTTTTAGTAAATATAATTGAGAAATGCAGTATATTAACTATCTTCTGATGCATTTCTGCATGTAAGTTCCAAAAAAACATGTTACCATCTTGTACATCCACTCACATAAGCGACATGCTAAGGTAAACAACAACAACAACAAAATGGCGGAACCAGTATTGTCAAACAAGGAAGAAGTAGGTAAAATATGTTTCATTGATAATCTCAATAGTGCATACGCATTTTGTTAAATTAGGATAAAATATAGAATGACTGATCAAATCACAAATGATTCGTTTTTGTTTCTTTTGTATATGCATATACAGCACACAATGCTTAAATACTCGATCTCTCCTTTAGAGACAGATACCGAAACTAAAAGCCAAGTTGACCAAATCAGTATGTGCGAAAATTAATATAATGTATCATCAGCCAAGGGAGTACTTATCATTTAAACAAAAACCTTTAAGTATCTTTTTACTTTTCTCATAATTGACATCTTTATTTGTTAGCAGGTACATCAAGAGGCTATGCATATATTGACATGTTCATTATTGGGTGTTTTACGACAATGGAGTTTATTAATAACTAAATAACATTGAATGGTACTTGTAGTTTATTTATTTAAACCCAAACTAGTAATTTATGTTTTAATATTAGATTGTTCTACGCAGCTATTAAATAAATAGATTGAATAACCAAAATTTTTGTGAAAATAGTAACACAATTGTGTAAGTCATGGCATTGAATGCATGTAGCGGTTGCCAGATAACTGGACCCAATACCAACTCCCCCAGAACAACTCGCTCCCAAAATATGGTCAACCCCAAAAATATGGTCAACTCGCTCCAACCGAAATACAACTGGCTCCAAATTATTATATCTTGTTGTTTCTTGATTATAATTATTTGATCTTTTTTTTTAAATATCATATTAAGATTTGATTGTCCTGAATAGTGCAGATAACTTATTAGATAGTAATACCAGATATGTACAATTCAGTTATCTAATAGAGACCATAAACAGTAAAAATAGTGAAAATTAATATATACTTTTCTTTACAGTGGCTAAACATTTATGCCTAGTTAGGATAATTGCATGCTCAGAAGAATGAGTACATATAATAAATAGAAGGTATAGCTAGGCTTTAAACATGCCTTTGTTTATAACCCATAACCTTTGTGTTTTCCCATTCTTTTGGGAAAATGCCCAATCAAGTCCTTATTTCGTCTCTCTTAACAACGAGATGATCGTTGACATTGATATCTCCTGAAAACATACATAAGCAGAAAATTTGTTAAATTGATATCCACCGCCAAAGAAATTTTATTTATGGAATAGGTTCATAATTCTTAATATACAGAATAATCATAAACAATTGGTCCTGAAAGACCCAAAGTCCGTCACCTGAGATACGAAGGAACTGACCTGTAAGGAACAATTCCCCGCCCCCTGACAGACATGTTTTTCAACAGACCGGAACCTTATTCGAACATATCCAAGATAGCATTACAATAAATGTTCTGACCAAGTTTCATGAAGATTGGACTATAAATCATTAATGTTACTTTTAGAAATAAACAAGGGACAAAATTGTCACAAAACCAGGTTTTCATTGTGAAAAAAAATCTGATAAAGGGAGACAACTCAAACTGAACTTTTGAAATGAACAAAGAAAATTAACCCCCTTTGTAAGTTTGTTTTAAAATAAATCTATTTTTAGTCGTGGCGACCTTGACATTGGAGATATGCACATGAATTTTTTTTGTTGACCTTTGACCATGAAGGATGACCTTGACCTTTCACCACTAAAAATGTGCAGCTTCATAAGATACACATGCATGGCAAATATCAAGTTGCTATCTTCAATATTGCAAAAGTTATGAGCAACGTTAAAGTTTTCGGACGGACACACGGACGGACGGACGGACGGTCAAAATTTGTGTGCGTATGGAAAGGCGTTGTCCATATACACATGCATACCAAATATGAAGGTTATATCTCAAGGGACATTTATGGCCATTTTTGACCTTTGAACTCAAAGTGTGACCTTGACCTTGGAGATATCGACGTAATTATTTCGCGCGACACACCGTCCAATGATGGTGAACAAATGTGCCAAATGATTTTAAAATCTGACAATGAACGACATAGTTATGGCTCGGACAAGCTCATTTATGGCCATTTTTGACCTTTGAACTCAAAGTGTGACCTTGACCTTGGAGATATCGACGTAATTATTTTGCGCGACACACCGTCCAATGATGGTGAACAAATGTGCCAAATGATTTTAAAATCTGACAATGAACGACATAGTTATGGCCCGGACAAGCTTGTTCCGCCCGCCCGCCAGCCAGCCCGCCCGCATTCGCCAATCTAATAACCAGTTTTTTCCTTCGGAAAACCTGGTTAACAAGTTTTTACTACAACCATATACAGAAAAATGCGCCCCCCCCTCAAGACAACCATGTTTAAACAAGAGGGCCTGAAAGGCCCAAAGTCGCTCACCTGAGATAACAAGATATTATTGGGACAAATCTCACGACCAAGTTTCACGAAGATCGGAAAATAAATGTGGCCTCTAGAGTGTTAACAAGGTTTTACTATAGCCATATAAGGGAAAATGCCCCGCCCCCTGGCAACCATGTTCTTCAACCAACCGGCATCATTTTTGAACTCATCCAATATATTATCAGGATGAATCTTCTGACCAAGTTTCATGAAGATCTGACATTTAAAGTGGCCTCTAGAGTGTTAACAAGATTTTACTATAGCCATATAAGGAAAAATGCCCCGCACCTTGGAAGCCATTTTTTTCAAGCAAACATAATTATTTTCGAACTCATCCAAGATATCATCATGATTGAGACCAATCTTCTGACCAAATTTCATGAAGATTGGACAATAAATGTGGCCTCTAGAGTGTTAACAAGGTTTTACTATAGCCATATATTGCCATATAAGGAAAAATGCCCCGCCCCTGGTGGCCATTTTTTAAAGCAACCAAAACCTTTTTCGACCTCATCCAAGATATCATTTGGACAAATCTTCTGACCAAGTTTCATGATGATCGGAAAATAAATGTGACCTATAAAGTGTTAACATGGTTTTACTATAGCCATGTAAGGAAAATAGCCCCGCCCCTGTGGTGGCCATGTTTTTCAACCAACCGGCATCATTTTCAAACTCGTCCAAGATATTATTGGGATGAATCTTCTGACCGAGTTTCATGAAGATCGGACTATAAATGTGGCCTCTAGAGTGTTAACAAGATTTTACTAAAGCCTTATATAGCCATATAAGGAAAAATGCCCCGCCCCTTGGCGGCCCTGTTATTCAAGCAAATGTTACCATTTTCGAACTCATCCAAGATATCATTAAGACAAATCTTCTGACAATATTTCATCAAGATTGGACAATAAATGTGGACTCTAGAGTGTTAACAAGGTTTTTTCTGACCAAGTTTCACGAAGATCGGTAAATAAATGTGGCCTCTAGAGTGTTAACAAGGTTTTACTATAGCAATATAAGGAAAAATGCCCTGCCCCCTGGTAGCCATGTTTTCAACCAACCAGCATCATTTTTGAACTCATCCAAGATATTATCTGGATGAATCTTCTGACTTAGTTTCATGAAGATCGGACAGTAAATGTGGCCTCTAGAGTGTTAACAAGATTTTACTTTAGCCATATAAGGAAAAATGCCCCGCCTCTTGGAAGCCATTTTTTTCAAGCAAACACAATTATTTTCGAACTCATCCAAGATATCATTGAGACCAATCTTCTGACCAAATTTCATGAAGATTGGAAATAAATGTGGCCTCTTGAGTGTTAACAAGGTTTTACTATAGCCATATATAGCCATTTAAGGAAAAATGCCCCGCCCCTGGTGGCCATGTTTTTTAAGCAACCAAAACCATTTTCAAACTCATCCAAGATATCATTGGGACAAATATTCTGACCAAGTTTCATGATGATCGGAAAATAAATGTGACCTCTAGAGTGTTAACAAAGTTTTACTATAGCCATATAAGGAAAATAGCCCCGCCCCTGTAGTGGCCATGTTTTTCAACCAATCGGCATCATTTTTGAACACGACCAAGATATTATTGGGATAAATCTTCTGACCGAGTTTCATGAAGATTGGACAATAAATGTGGCCTCTATAGTGTTAACAAGATTTCACTATAGCCATATAAGGAAAAATGCCCCGCCCCTTGGCAGCCATGTTTTTCAAGCAAAGGTTACCATTTTTGAACTAATCAAAGATATCAGTGGGACAGATCTTCTGAGAAAGTTTCATGAAGATCAGAAAATAAATGTGGCCTCTAGAGTGTTAACAAGGTTTTACTATAGCCATATAAGAAAAAATGCCTCGCCCCCTGGCGGCCATGTTTTTCAACCAACCGGTATCATTTTCAAACTCTTCCAAGATATTATTGGGATGAATCTCCTGACCAAGTTTCATGAAGATCAGACAATAAATGTGGCCTCTAGAGTGTTAACAAGATTTAACTATAGCCATATATAGCCATATTAGGAAAAATGCCCTGCCCCTTGGCAGCCATGTTTTTCAAGCAAATGTAACCATTTTCGAACTCATCCAAGATATCATTGAAACCAATCTTCTGACCAAATTTCAGGAAGATTGGACAATAAATGTGGCCTCTAGAAAGTGAACAAGGCAAATGTTGATGTCGCAAAACGCACGATGGACAACGGACGACGGACAAAAGGCGATCACAAAAGCTCACCATGAGCACATTGTGCTCAGGTGAGCTAAAAAACGGAACCATTTTCAAACTTGTCCAAGAAATCATTGAGACAAATCTTCTGACCAAGTTCCATGAAGATTGAACAAAAATGTGGCCTGTAGAGTTTTAACAATGTTTCACTATAGCAATATATAGCCATATAAGGATAAATGCCACCCCCCCCCCCTCTGATGGTCAGTAGAATGAGTACATATTTTTTCAACCAACTGAAACCAATTTCAAACTCATCCAAAAAATCATTGGGTTCTTCAAATATTCTGCCAAAGTTTCATGACGATTGGACAATAAATAAGAGCACAAAGTGTTAACAAGGTTTTACTTTAGCCATATAAGGAAAAATATAAGCAAAAATGCCTCGCCCCTTGGCGGCTATGTTTTTTAACAGACCGGAACCATTTTTGAACTCATCCAAGATATCATTACAAAAAATGTTCTGACAGAGTTTCCAGAAAATAGGACTATAAACGTGCTTTTAGAGTTCTAAAGAGTTTTTACTATAGCCATATAAGAAACAAGAGTGCCAAACTGTCACAAGATACGCCCGTTTTAAGGCTCGTTTTAAGGCTTTGGACAACTTGATAACTTTACCATGACCCATATTTGAACTTGACCTACATATCATCTGGACACAACTTCTGACCAAAGTTGGAGAAGATCTGATGAAAACTACTTCAATTAGAGAGCGGACACCATGCTAAATGCTTGAAATGCAATAAGTGAACTTGTGACCTAGTTTTTAACCTGGCATGACCCATATTTGAACTTGACCTACATGTAGATATTGTCTAGACACAACTTTTGACAAAATTTGTTGAAGATCGGATGAAAACTACTTCAATAATAGAGTGGACACCATGATAAATGCTTGAAATGCAATAAGTGACCTTGTGACCAAGTTTTTAACCTGGCATGACCCATATTTGAACTTGACCTACATGTGATATTGTCTAGACACAACTTTTGGCCAAATTTGGTGAAGATCAGATGAAAACTACTTCAATTAGAGAGCGGCCACCATGCTAAATGCTTGAAATGATTTAAGTGACCCTGTGACCTGGTTTTTGACCCGGCATGACCCATATTCTAACTTGACCTTAATATTGTCTATATACAACTTCTGACCGAGTTTGGCGAGTATCGGTTAAAAACTACTTCTATTAGAGAGCGGACACCATGCTAAATGCTTGACATGCACTAAGTTACCCCGTGACCTAGTTTTTGACCCAGCATGACCCATATTCGAACCTGACCAAGATATTGTCCAGATACAACTTCTGACCAAGTTTGGTGAAGATCGGATGAAAACTACTTCAATTAGAGAGCGGACACCATGCTAAATGGTTGAAATGCACTAAGTGATCCAGTGACCTAGTTTTTGACCCGGCATGACCCATATTCGAACTTGACCTAGATATTGTCTAGATACAACTTCTGACCAAGTTTGGTGAAGATCGGATAAAAACTATTTTAATTAGAGAGCGGACACTACTGTGGACGCTGCCCACCCGCCAAAGGTGAAACTATAATACGTCCCGTTTTTAAAAACGGGCGTATAAAAATGACCCACCCCCTGGCCGCCATGTTTTTTAACCAACTGGAACAATTTTAAAGATTGGAAAATAAATGTTGCCTCTTGAGTGTTAACCAGGCAAATGTTGACAACGAACAACGGAGAAAAGGTGATCACAAAAGCTCACCATAAGGCATGTTGTGCTCAAGTGAGCTAAACATAATAAGGTGTAGGGTAATAGTTTTTATGAATTGCAATTCTCCTCATTGATATCTATACACCCATGACGTTAAATGTTGAAACCTTGTAGCGTATCTGAGATATACATTTGAAAAGTTATGTCATACAAAAATAACAAAGGGGAGTAACTCTTAGTTAAGAAAGGGTTGGGTTGGGTTCTTGTGCATGGAACTTCTTCCCATTGTTCTTAACACACCCATGAAGTTTTATGTTGAAATGTTGTTTCGTATCTGAGATAAAGCCCTGAAAAGTTCAATCATACAAAAACAACAAAAGGAAATAAATCGTATTTGAGAAAGTGAAGGGTTATAGTTCTTATGCATGGTACTTCTCATTAATATGATCAATCAACCCATGAAGTTTCATGTTGAAGTGTTGCATGGTTTCTGATATATAGCCCTGAAAAGTAACATCATACAAAAAACAACAACGGGCAATAACTCTTTATTAAAATAAAGAAACTGTAGGGTTATTGTACTTTTGCATGACACTTCTCCTCATTGATATCTTTACACCCATGAAGTTTTATGCTGATATCTTATTATATAGTCTCTGAGATATCTCCCTACAAAGTTTTGAAACAGACTGACGGACGGACAGACGGACAGGGGCCAATAATATATCCCTCTGCCTTAGGCAGAAGATAATAACAAAGGTGACATTATTAAATAAAACCCAAAGTCACCAGTGACTGCTATTAGTGCTGTTAAATGGGCAAATAGATGGTATTTCTAAAATTCCCTTAAATCACTGAAAGAGTCCATATTATATCGTTTGCATGCATACATAGATCAAATAGTAAGTCTGACAATGATATATTTATGCAGTTTGCCTAAAATAAATAACATCAGTCATTTTTCTAAACACTACTCAGAATGATTTAATCTCATGTCTACAAAAATGTGCCAACAATACTTTTCAATTTGAAAGAAATCATATACATGTATTTTGTTATAAGTCTCATGTGAACTGATAAACAGGGTAGTACTATCACAAAAATGACATGTTTGTCAGTCCAGGGAACTGGTAGGGGAATGATAAACCCAGTATTTGTAGTACTATCACATGTTTGTCAGTCATCTTTTGGTGAAAAATATGTTAGGCCTTAAATTTTTAATTTCCAATGTGTGACACTTTATTATGTGGTCAAAACACATGAAAGAGAAGAAAGCTTCTGCGGAAACTTGCTTTATTCTTACCATTAACCTTTATCAATGGATTTTGTTTTAGGTTGCCAGCGATTCGTTGCTCTGTCATTGCTTTGATTTCTTGCTTGAGTGAAGTCCCTGAGGAATATGACAACATCAGACCCAGCTGGTTTAATCTAGTCTGTCCCTGCAAAAAAAATGTTTCATTGCTATATTAAATATTGTGCTGGAATAAACATTTTAACATGGTCTTACACGATAAGCGAACAATTAATTGTAATACTGTGTGAATTATTTGAACATGTATGATGAAATATAATGTAATTTTATGACAATTTGCATCTAAAGTATGTAAATATAATTGATTAAAACATTTATTTAGTTAAAAACTCGAACAATAATTCAAGCAAGTAAATATGTAATATGCTCGTGCTGACATATAATTACAGGTAAAGTTAAATTATGAAATCCAATAAGTTTATTTACAACAAATTATCATAATGTCATATGTTTAAATGGAAAGAAGTATGTTGCTGTTTAAGTATATGTTTTTTATGGGAACTCTGAACTCCAAAAGATATCATTGGGAAAAAATGTTCTGACCAAGTTTCATGAAGATTAGGCAATAAATGTGGCCTATATTGTTCACCCGGTCAATGATGACGAAGCATAATGGACAAAATGCCATTACAAAAGCTCACCATAAAAATGCATACATGACAACTACAACAACATTTTTTAAGGAAATAAAAGGAAAAAATACCTTGTTTTTCAATTGCATACATAGCATGCTAATCAAGGATTTCAATTTACACTTACAGGTTTTTTTTTCCCCCGATTTTATAGCCGAAATTTGGCTATGTTCCCAGTCCCAAAAAGTATAATTTTTTCCCAAAATGTGGCAAAAAATTCCCAATTTCCAAAAAAAAAAAAAAAAAAAAAACCAATTATAAAAAATATTTTTTTTTTAGAAAGAAGTCTAATGCATATTTTATCTCAATTTCAATTCAATTACATCTAACAAAGTATTATATGTTTTTGTTCTTTTAATTTGAATGATTATAAAGAGTTATATCAAATTTAGTATTTCCCTAATCAGTGGACTTTTCATGTGGAAAAAAAGGCTAATGAATTTATTTTCCCAATTTCATGAAAATGCCGATAAAATTCCCAATTCCAAAGCCATGGGCTATCTTCCCAAAAAGTGGGAAAAAACCCTGACTTTTTAAATGGAATTTACTCTTTCTTTACTCAAACAAACTAGAGCTTTGTCACAGAAGTGATCAATACCCCCACATGCCGCATTGACACATATTATTTTGCATGTCGTCTTCACAATAAACAGCGGACACCATGCTCAATTTTTTAAATGCACTAAGTGACCCCTTGACCTAGTTTTTGACCCAGAAAGGCCAATGTTCTAACTTGGCCTTATAATCATCTCCATAAAAATTCTGACCAAGTTTGGTGAAGATCGGATGTAAACTACTTGAATTAGAGAGCGGACTGACTAATGGGGTTGTTTACCCTCGGGACTTCGGTTAATAAACCATTGCCCAAGCACACTGCTTATCATTAAAACTCTGCATTTAAAAGGTCGAAAACGGCCATAAAATGGACAGCCCGATTTTACTGGGCTGTACCATTGATACAAATATAAAACTTTGCAGTGTTGGTGCGATGCTTTAATAAAAATGTAGTAGTTTAAAAATTAGCTTTACACTGGCTGAGCCTAACGCTGTTAAAAAGCGGCGTTTTAATTCGTTAGTTGACTTTTAAAACGATGGCGCTGATTGGCCGAAATTTCTTATTAAGAATTACAAGTAGGTCAATCCGTTTATAAATAGAATTTTCCCACGGCGGACTTGCACTTTACAAAAAGTAAACAGTAATAGTTTCTTTGCAGAAAATAGAAATGAAAGAAAAGGATAATTACATCCAAAAGAACTTTTAAAGAAATTCATGATTTGTTTATGTTATGCTACTATAATTCTTATTAATTATTAATATTAGTATGTTGATGTTATTATATGATAGTTGTTTTGTTTTGTTTTTTAAAAGAGAGAGAGAGAGAATAGCCCAATTTTTATAAGTAAAGATGGTGAAAACACACATACTGTTGTATGTGGCATCATCATTACTAGACCCACTGTTCAGTATATACTGCTATGGGTTTGTTGGAGTCTTTAAACTTTGTGATCTGTGTTTTAAATGTTAAAATCCAAATAGGATTATTTTAATATAATGCTTATAGAAAAAGGAATACACAGATGTGTAATATGCTTGAGAAACAAACACAAAATAATAATATTTGAGGGTTTTCCAGATCACAAAGTGGTTTAACATTGCCACTATATATTTACATACATAGTCAAGTACCATTATTATGTGTTTATTTAAGGTTTAAACGAAATGTCATACAACAAGATCTAATCGATGGAAAGATATGCTTATCTATGAACATTAATTAGTAGGGATGCTAAAGCTTGATTTAACGGCTCTCAAATGTAAAGTGAATTTGCATGTATACATGCAATTATATGAAGAAAGAAAAGAAAAAAGATAAAATATAATAACACATAGGGAATATAACTCTCAAATATCTATTAATGTTGCAATTGAGTATTGAGTTATTAAAAATGTAATGTGTATAAATTTATGTATGTGGCTCAATGTTAAACACTTGCAGACATGGAATATAGCCGTAATGCTCCAACGTTAGACCCTGTCTGTATGGAACTTAAAGAGGATTGGGCTATGGAGAAGAGAAGTCCCCCCAGAGTGGCATTAAAACAATATTTAAAAGTGAGTTTAGTAAAACAAAACTTATATGTTAAGGGTAATGACTTACGTGTTTCCAAACGGTCACCTTTATAGGGCCACATAAAAATAAAGGGTAAGACAATGTGCTTTCCAGTTAAAAATGAGACAAAAACAACTAAATTTGTACAAAAAGTACATTATTTACATTATGTACAGAACTATATGCGCTTATATATTTAAAATACATGTTGCCACCCTGGAGGGTTGAAAGAAGAAGAGATTTTTGGAAGTGTAGGCCGGTGTGAGTGGGGGAAAAAGAGCCAGCAGGGGTGATGTCACTCAGTTGAACTAAGGGAGGTAATTGTGGGGATGGAGTCTACAATGGTTCAGAGGGAGTGCATGGTAAATGGAAAATGGTTTGTATACAATTGAAGGAAGATTATAAAAAGGTATGATGTAAAATGGTAAAAAGACCAAATATTACCTAGATGCATTAAAACAAACCCAAAAAGCTCTAATCCAACCAATATTATTTATATATTGGTGATAACAATGGAGGAAATAGTACTAAAGTACCTTGTATGGTATATAAAATGGCAATTAAACGGAAAAATTGAGGCAATTTGCTATATAAAATAGCAATTTAATATAAAATTAAGGAAATTTGCTATATAAAATAGCAATTTTAACATGAATTAGTGTAATACAGAGTAAAATGTTTTCTATGGTGTAGGAATAGCAGTATTGAGAAAAAATTAAGGCAATTTGCTATATAAGATAGCATTTTTACACAAAAATAAGGAAATTTGCTACACAAAATAGCAGTTATAACAAGATTTAATGTACTACAAGGTACAAAATTAGCAGTATCAACAAAGTGGACAATAATACCAAGGGATTGGTATTACCCTGGATAGGACTAAATAAGTGTTTTTCATGGTATAAGGCCCTGCACCGTGCACTCCAGTCCGACATGGCTCTTCGAGTTTGAAGGGGAAAGGGTGGGGTGTCAAAGGGGAAGAAAGGGGTAGCAATGCAGCCAACAATCCCAGGTTACTGAGCAGCCTCGTCCTTTCTTGTAGTAAGAAATGCCATAAAATATGATTATATTAAAAAACTGAAAAATGTAAATGGTGGACTAACGTCATACTCTCATAAAAAATGTGTTAAAATAAAGAAGACCAGGTCAATGCCATTGGCCTGATTTAGAAAGGGCGGGGTAGAACAATAAGCCCATTAAAAACTAAAATAAAAGTTGTGTAAAAGAGACACAAATCCAACACAATTATTAGATTACATCAGTTCTGTGCAAAGATTACACAGTTTAAAAGAAAAACAGTCACAAGACTGAATAATTAGGTGGTTGTTGGCTGCTCTCCCTCCCCCAATAACCTAATTTTGTCAGAGGTATGTACCTTGTCGAGACCGGCATCCTAAACCAGGGTCCTCATACTCGCACCAAATGGTAGGGCGACATGCTTACGCTTAAGTATTTTCCCCTTGATGAAGGTGCCAGTCCCGACAAGTTTATTAACGAGGTTTGAACCATGCCGAGACTTAGCCCTGGCCTAGAAGTTAAGGGACTGTTGTTTTCTACGCAAGTCAAGAGGCAGCACACCGGCCTCCTCCTCAAGCAGTGCACCCGGTGTACAGTTTAGGGCTCTCAGAGTTATCCTTAGGGCCTTATGTTGAATGGCATCAACCATTTTTAGGGCGTTTCGCTTTGCACATGCATAGATTTGGGCTCCATAATCTAGCTTTGGACGTATAAGGGACTTGTAGAGAGTTAAGAGGCTATTTTTATCTGATCCGAAACCTGTGCCTCTTAACATTTTCATTAAATTTAGGTCCCTTTCGCACCTTTCTGCCAAATATTTGAAGTGGTGAGTAAAAGTTAACTGTTTATCTAGGTACATACCTAGAAATTTCACCACTTTTTCAAAGATAATTTTGGTGCCGCCTAAATTTAAGTCCAAAGAGTGCTGAAATTGGTGGCCAAATAGCACTCCTACTGTTTTGGTTGGAAAATTTTTGAATCCCCATTCAATTGCCCATTTCCATATGGAGTCTAAGCCTGCTTGAGCCCTCTTTTGCAGGTGTAACATGTTAGACCCCTTTAACCAAGTGCCGGAGTCATCGGCAAACTGGGTGATAACCATTCCTGAGTCTTTTACGGCATCAGGTAGACCGTTTACAATGACGGAGAACAGAGATGGGGATAATACGGACCCCTGAGGGGTTCCGCGGTCAGTTATGACTTCCTCTGATAACTCCCCATCGACCTTGACCTGGATTTTTCGGCCCTCTAGGAAAGCTCTGAGGTAGTGGAAACAGTATCCAGTGATTCCATAGTCAGCTAGCTTTTTTAATATGCCAAAGGTCCATGTTAAATCAAAGGCGGCCTGAAGGTCCAAAAAAATTGCTAATACTTATTGCCCAGTGCCCCAGATAAGCTGCGTATCTGCGTCTTTCACCCTATTAAAATGTTGAAAAACGCAAAGAAATTCAATATCATGCGTATTGAAAACGCTATCAATTTGATTTTTACGCAAAAGCGTAAAATTCGATGCGTACGACACACTAGCTTCGATCGAAAATGCTTTGCTCATGTTCGGTATTTTCTTTTGAAATTATTATCGTAACGCGGCGACGCTTTTATTCAGCAAGCGCCTGGATGACAGAGCAGAAAAACAGGCAAAGTTATTCAAACGCTCTGCGGACTAGACATAGATATCATAAAGCGTTTGACCATAATATTGACAACGGCATACATGCGTTTTCAATCTGACTTAATCCGTCGTTCATTGTGCGTGTTTTTGTAAAGCGTCTGTACTGTCAGTTTATATTACGATGCGAAATAAAAATGCCAAAGAGAGGTCGAAAGACGTCCGCCATTGTTGCGCCAAAATATCTGTCAATCACAAACTTTCTCGAAACAAGAAAGCAAGAGCCAATAAGTGCCGAATTATTCGTGTTATCGATTTTTTTTAGTTTTAAGTTTATATTAAGGACAGTTTCAAGGATTAAAGATGTTATGAAACATCAGTTTATTAAAGTTAATTATGATAGTTTACAGTTTTATTGCATCAATACAAGTGTGCAGCTTTAACATAGGTAAAGCAGAAATGATTTTAAAGTATGCATTTTTTTAAACTAATTTCACCCTATTTCAAGAATGAAATCACCCTATTTTTCAAAATCAATGGGTGAAAACCCTATTTCCCAAATAATTATCTGGGGCACTGATTGCCCTTGATATTTTGCAGAAAGAATATCATGTTGTAATCTAGCTAGCTGATCAAGAGTGGATCGCCCCTTCCTAAAGCCAGATTGGAAGGGGTTTAGTATGTTATTTGATTCCAATAAGTGTTCTAATCTATTTTTGACCATTATTTCTAATTTACCAGCATGTGATGTTAAACTTATTGGACGATATGAGTTTGGATCATTTTTGTCTTTACCGGGTTTAGGAATTGGAATCACTGTGGACTGCTTCCACTCGGGTGGTATCCTGCCTGTCCTATACACCTGATTGAATAGGTTAAGCCAGATTTTCAGAGTTATGGCTGGCATATTTTTAAACATTAAATATGCTATTTTGTCAGGCCCCGTGGCGGTGTTGCTCCTGCTGTTAATGGCACTTAATAATTCTGTAATAGTAAATGGTAAATTGAGAGGCGTGCTATTATCCCCAGGCTCATTTAAAATATTTCGGTGCTCAGTCTCAAACCGCTTTTGATAATTCAGAGTTTCAACGGGAAGGTTTGAGTCACTGGAGACAGATTGGAAATGTCGTACCAAAAATTGAGCCTTGTCCCTTGGGGTTGTGGCAATTTCGCCTTTGTATTTAAGTAGCGGTACAGGGGTGAATGATTTTCCTTTAATTCTGTGAATTTTTTTCCAAAAATCCCTAGTATTTTTCTAATTAATGATAGCTGAATCACAGAATTCTTTCCAATTTTGAGTTTTTGCGTCCAAAATAACCCGCTTTGCCTGATTTTCGAGGGACCTATAATTAAGGAGATTATGCTCAGCGGGGTTCTTTTTAAGAATTTTTAAAGCATTTTTACGGGCCTGTACCGCATTGGAGCACGCCTCATTCCACCACGGGACCCTATTTCTGGCTTTAACCTTGCCGGAGGAGACCGGTATGCTACATTCCGCCATGGACAGTATCTTGCTAGTTAAGTTGTTGCAAAACAGATTAGGATCCTGAGAGTGAACATCTGCAAGGGAGAGATCTGAGCAGAGGTCCCTAAACTGAGCCCAATTAGCTTTTTCCAATAAAAACTTTTGCTCTCCTGAGCATTGGTCCTCATTTCCCTGTGCAATATAGTTGAGCAGGGTAACCTGTTGTGGGAGGTGATCACATCCCATGGTATCTTTAACGGTTGCCCATGCAGACGCACTTGCTATCCTGGCATTAACAGCAGTAAGGTCAATGTGGGAGTTAAAACCAGTGGGGTTAAGTCTGGTTGGAGAACCGTCATTGAGCAGTATAAGATCTTGCTCGTCCAACCATTCTTTTACCGCCCGACCTTCTGCATCTGAATTGATGGAACCCCAAGCAGGGTGATGTGCATTAAAGTCGCCTGTGAATATTACATCAAAGGGACCTTTAATGGTCCTTAATTCCTTAAAGAGGCCGTTCAGAGTTTCAAGATCACATCCTCTTGAATATAAATTGACCAGGATAAGAGGCCGGTTCTTGTCAATAACCAATTTAATTGCTAATGCCTCAATAGCAGTGCTACCATCAGATTTAAATTGGTTGTTCACTCCCAGGTGTTCATAATTAATTGTGTTTTTAATATATATGGCAAGGCCAACGGCAATATTATGGTTTAAGTTAACAAAATTCTTAAATTCACAGTTATATCCAGGTATATGTTTTACAGTATTATTGGAAAACTTGGTTTCCTGTAAACAAAGGATATGGGTATTAGGGTTGCTGTCAATAAAATATTTTAACTCAGTAAATTTGTTGGCGGTAAGACCACCAACATTGAATGAAATGATTTGCAGGTTACTGTCCATAGTGGTGTGAAATTAACTTGCGTTTAAACAGATTTAATTTATTATGAGGAGATTTAACTCCTAGTTTATGGCCTGCACAGGCCCCTTTGAGCAACGCGGGGGTCCTGGCAAGCCGAACAGGTTTCTTATTAACGGAAAGGGTACCGCTGGCCGGGGGGGCATCCTGGATCTGCTACAATTGGAGGATCCCCAGTTCCAGAATGGATTTTATTAGTTAGGGATTTATCAGGAGGGATGACCTTTGTTAGTGATTCTCTGCAATTTTTGAATCGAGAATCAATTTTGTTACAGATGTAGGATACTGTAAAACCATTATTATTCGTCAGACATTAATTTTCGCCTTTGTCGTCCTTCGACCGATGGACGAATTCAAGATCCTAACGAACAATCATGTCCCATATTTGAAACAAATAAGACTGAACTACCGTAAGCATGAGGCATTTAAATCCAGCGTAATCCACGCATATACACAGGGCTCGAAATTAACACTCGCACACTCGCAAAATGCAAGAAAAAAAAATTGCAAGGTAAGTTATAAGCCACAAGTATTTTTGCAAGTAAAGAAATAGTGAAAAAAAACGAGTTATATTGCTTAATGCGTTCGACGGTATGAATGCTAAACCGTAGGTCAATTTTTTGAACGTCCGAATACCCATATGCGGAAGCGGGCACTTTGTTTGTAGACTGGTATACTTATTATACAGATACACAGATGGTATTGATACAAAGAACATGAAACAGTCGACTATTCACACTCAAGTTAAATCCGGTTTTGACACAAAGGGGTGTTCATTATACAGTGTACTGACAACTGACATTTCCTGTAAAACGCGAATGCAATAAGGCTGTATCGAATGCGTCGACTTCGTTTAGGTATAATAGTGTTGATTAGCGCTAATTGTTGACAAATTTATTACCCATTGTGCGTATTGTGTTTTTCAGGGGTGTTGAAGATTATACAGCCTACACGCGGCAAATCCGGATTAAAGACAATACTATTAAAAGCAATTAAAATATGACGATGTGTGATCAACACCTGACTGAAATATATTCTGCCCTTTGTTACAAATTAATAAAGAACATTTTGATTTGTGTTTGGTTGTTTGGTTTTAACTGCATGTACTTTTTTGTCTAGCTTTTTTTTTCAAAACCAGAAATGGACGAATTTATGAACGGACGAAATAGTCATTTTTATGAAAAGGACGAAATTTTGTGCTGACGAAAATAAATGGTTTCACAGTATAACATGACTCCCAGTGGGCCTTTTCTGGTCCTTTAGTATCTCAGCAACCAGATCCACCAGCTTGCTGAGATATATTTTCCTATATGTGGGACCTGTTGCTGGCGGATCCTTGATTTGGATAAATGAGTCCCCCGCAAACGAGTTACGTCTGCTGGTATTGTCCGTAGGGGAGCTCATTGGGGATGTCTGGGAGTCGACCATTCTGGGACGGTTAGGGGGGACACTAACTCGGGGTTCCTCCTATATTTCACAGACACCAGAGATAGTAAGGTTCGCCAATATACTGGAGTGCACTGACACCAGAGAGTCTCTCCCCGTCACATCAAACATAGAGTCGTCCGACAGTGTAGGACCACTACAGGTGGTGTCGCTAGCACCGTCGGTCAACGTGGTGGACGGGGAGGATCCCCTGGTAGCCACAGGAGGGCGTCTCTGAGTGGGTGGATCCCCCTGGATAGGCGATACAGGGGGGTGGTGCGTAAATCGGGTGTGTGTTTGGATACCGGTTCCACGAAAGTAACCTTGGGAGGGGATTCCCTATTTATAGGTTGAGGGGGGGTACTTTTACCCACTAACCCCTCAACTAAAAGACATGACCTCTCGGTTTGGGGCGTGATACTACCGGTAGAGGCATGTTTGGGTGATGACTTGGAACCGGTTGTGTTGATCGTGTTACGGGCGACCACGCTCTGGCTTGCAGTGTCAGGCGTAAATAGCCTGCTCTCCGCCTCGGACCAGGTGACCCCATAAAAATGAGCAAAAGTGGCTAAGGTTCTTATAGAAGGGGCACCCCTGGTAGGAAGCGGAGTGCGCCTTCTCTGGCAAGTAGATCCGGCGCAGCGGCAACAGGTAGTGATACTAGAACATTTACCCCTGCTGGCTATGTGGCCGAAACCCTGGCAGTTAAAACACCGGGTAGGTTGGACCAGGCAGGGACGAATGTCAAGGGCAATATTAGTGCCCTTCACAAGGATTTTGTTAGGGACTGGAATAGAGGTAAGGAAAGTTATTTTGACCAGTCTCGGAAAGCCAGGGGGCGCGGGGCGATAGGGGTCAACCCTTTCCAAGTTGGTTATAGAAAGTTTGGAAAGGGGAATCGCAGGGCTAAATACAAGATTTCTTTGAAGTTCCATTAGTTCCTGACTTTACGGGATCCCTGCTATAAAACCTGAAACTGACCTCATGTTTGAGGGTGATAAGGCCCGGACTGCGACGCTGCCAAGGTGGAAAGTCCCCCTAGAGAGAAGGGTAGCAAGCGCCTGAGCGGACTTGAGCTGCAGTAAGATGCAACCAGACGCAAGAGGCACAGTCCGCTCAACGAATCCAGGAAGCTCCCTAGCCAAACACGAGGCCAGTTGAAAAATAGTGAAAAAAGACATAATGGGGCCTACACTTCCGACTGACTGGAGGAGGCACCTAAAGGTCATGGTGTTGTGGGTAAGATGATGGGAATCCAACCCTGAAAGTGTCTCCCCTAGTAAAGGGGTCAGGTTCTTGCTCTGCCCCTTGGATACTTTATTGTGTAAAGACATTTGTATGAATTGAAAGAAAATTGACAGGGGATAAAGAAATAATAACTACTACAATCGCAATCCTGAGACAGTCAATCAATATGTATAAATTTATTCTAGTCGCCGTTAATATCAAATAGCCTGACAGTAAAGCATAAATAACAAGCACCGCACCGGTAAACAACCCAATAAGTTTATATAAATAAATAATAATGGTGTATTAAGTCATTTGGTAGTTGCTAAATGCTGTAATATAAAAACCAAGAAAAAAGATTCCGAAAACCAAATGACGTCCGAAATAGTGCTATTAAATGTTTACGAAAAGAAAAAAACAAACAGTCATGGACGGGCAGGGTATCAGTAGCGGTAGTGTTTTGGCTTGTATTGTCTCTGATCTTGATGGACCCTCTCTGCTTTTCTTTAACTTTGCGGTATGATGCCAGAAGGTCATAATACACTAAATAATTTCCCTATATAATTCAATGTAAATGCGACAACTTTGAGCGAAAATAAATGCAATATTTTGCACATAGAGACCCCCATAACCATGCCTTTTCTTAAAGGCCATTCTAAGCGGAATCGATTTATGCAATAAAAAAGATATGTCATGTACAATGCAAGAAAGAACTTGACACAAATCAAAATCGACTGTTTTTGCAACTTTTTTTTTCGGCCGTTTCTTAGTGGAATGTAACCTTTTCTAGTGCAATGGTTTACTATAGTCTTCACGTGTATCATATTTCAGGGATTCAGTAGTGAACACCTATTCATGCCCTACAATTATCACCGCAAGATAACACCCGAATAATGGTAAAAAGTGTAAAACATGCCTTCCTGTCAACTATGATATTTTTTTTAGAGAGTACAGCCCTACATGAAGCGATCATTTAGTGTATTGTAACCAGAAGCTTCAAAAAATATCTTTATTTGCAATCTGCTCAATATGGCGGCCGGAAACACGATGAATGTAGAGAGCGGACACCATGCTGAATGTTAAAAAACAAACTAAGTGACCTTCTGACCTAGTTTTAGGCATAGAATGGCCCATGTTCAATCTTGTCCTAGAGATCATTTAGATAAAACTTGTGACCAAGTTTGGTGAGGATTGGATGAAAACTACTTGAATTAGAGAGCGGGCAACATGGTGAGGTTTAAAATGCACTAAGATACCCCGTGACCTAGTTTTTGACCCAGCATGACCCATATTCAAACTTGACCTAGACATCATCTAGATACAACTTCTGACCAAGTTTGGTGAAGATTGGATAAAAAGTACTTGAATGAGAGAGCGGACAACATTGTGATGTTTAAAACGCACTAAGTGACCCCGTGACCTTGTTTTTGACCCGGCATGACCCATATTCATTTTACTGTATTGACCTTTGACCTAGTGACCTGAAAATCAATAGGGGTCATTTGCGAGTCATGATCAATGTACCTATGACGTTTCATGATCCTAGGCGTAAGCGTTCTTAAGTTATCATCTGGAAACCTTTTTACTGGTTCCGGAAACCATTCGGTGGACGGACCAACAGACGGACGGACCGACCGACATGAGCAAAACAATATACCCCCTCTTCTTCGAAGGGGGGCATAAAAATTTCATGACATGCCCAAAATGTTGCTCACTAACACAAACTCTTTAACATTGGTGTGGAATGTCACGGCCATATTTTTCTTGCATTTGTACTTAGCATCCCTTGTAAGTAATTTACTTGTTCAAGAACAAGCAATATGCCTGACTGTCAGTGAACAGTGTGGCAAAATATAGTCAATATACACGGTTGAAAGATATTTTTGTATAACAGCATAATTTATTACACAATTAAATTATCATTTTGTTATTATTTTGTAAAAGTAATTATGTCACACAAAACAATATATCAGACAGGAGATTTCTTGAAATAAAGTCCATTAAGGCGTTATTACGTAAACAACTGGCATTTCCTGATAACAAATACTAGGATATTTTGCAAAGAATTTGTTTAAGTAAAAATAAGGCATTTCCACATCCCTGATGATGAGCATAGACTTTTAAACAATTTCCATACACAAATGGTCTTGATACTTACTCTTTCATCAAGGCCCCCATTGACAGCGATAATGGTTGTTAACCTATGGTAAGCTGACAGGTTATCATATTTATGTTTCATCAAGATGCTGTAAGCTGAAGCTATTGCAGGAAGAATAGAGGGTTTCATATTCTCACTTTCAGGGGTAGCCACACATAGCATAACTTTTAGAAGAAGAGGGACTCTGAAATATCAGTATAATCGACTCATATACAGCAACAATTTCTGAGATCATTATAAAATATTAAATCTTACAAATTTTATGTTTAAAGAGATTTGTTCAAAGATTTTTTATTTTCTAACAAAATATAATATTTGAGTAGTTTAAAGTAAGTAAAACCCCAAAAGAGATGAAATAAATAGACCTGCAGTTTAATGGATTTTTTATACTGTATAAATATAAGATATATAGGTAACCGCCAAGTCAGGTACGATTTTGACCTCAGAGGAATGATTTGAGCAAACTTGATAGAGAGCTGAGTTAAAAAGACAGACAGACAGACCACCATGGTGATTCCAGTATACACATCAGGGTTATACAAATTGCTTCCTTTTAAGTAACTATTAGTAATACTGTTACCTTTTCATCATCTCTGCAATTATTTCATCCTGGAAGTGATCAATATTGTCCTCCAGTTTACTTAAGTTTCTGTATTTATACAACACTGAGCAAAAAATGGGTAGTCTTGAAGTCAGTGTTGAGGATTGCGTCCGCAGTTCTCGCAAGAGAATTGAAGTTGAATCTTTGCCTGCAGAAATGCCTTGTAACAGTGCTTTCAAATTGCTTAAAATAGTACTTTCACTAGAAACCTCTCCATCAACAAGTCTACTGTAACCATGATCTGGCAGTGAAATACAAGTGGACGACAAGGTTGCATGTTTTATAAATGGAATATTTGACGCATTATCAGAAGGGGTTGGATTTTGAACCTGTTTGGCAGGTGACATCAATTTAAGTTTCTTCCTTAAACAGTTTGGCTGTGCATTCTGGGGTTCTGGATTCATACTCTCCGGTGTTGCAGGTAAAGTTTCATCCCATTTCACTGGTACACTATTTTCAGTAACATATTTACTAACTGAAGTCTTCAGCTGAAGTATGAAATCATATGTTTGTTCTACCTTCCTGTAACAGTTCCTGCATACCAAAGGTGAATTTGAATTAACGATGCTTGCAAAGAGATCATTATTGTTTAAAACTAATTTCAATTTTTCAAGAAAGTTGTGTTCTTTAGATTTCCGTCCATTCAAACAAATCACTCTACCTCTGGCAACACCACACACAAAACAATCCAATTTTGTAATGTTACTGTGTGTACCTGTCTCCATCTTGAATGGTACAATGGATTATTCAAATTCAGATTACTTGAGACTTCATTCAATGTGCTACACAGAGGTGAATGTCACTGTCACAGTGTTAAGAAAAGTTGCCGACAGCGATGTCAAAACGTGATGATATTTAATTTTCTGAAGGCAGTTCAAATGCTGCAAAAGAGTGACAAAAACCTCAGATTGACCAACAACAGAGCTAAACACTGGTCAAAAATTTTAAAAAGTGACCATGAAAACACAAGTTCATAGGGAACAGGTAGACTAAGATTAAACAAGAGCACCGCATGACGGGTGCCTATGCTCGGCTGCGAAAGCTTGTCAGATTTTTTTTCTTTTCAGAGGTCACGGTGACCTTTACCTTTGACCTAGTGACCCAAAATTGGGTGTGGCGTGTAGAACTCATCAAGGTGCATCTACTTATGAAGTTTCAAATTTGTAGGTGGAAGCACTATGAATTTAGAATCAATGTTAAGGTTTTAGCACGACGCCTACGTCGGACGGCTGACGACGAGCTGGCTATGACAATACCTCAAGTTTTCTCCAAAAACAGCCAAGCTAAAAATGGGTGTGGCGTGTAGAAATGAGGAATGAATGTACATATGAAGTTTTAAAGTTGTATGTGGAAGCACTTTTATTGTAGAGACTATGTTAAAGTTTTAAATTAGAGGTCACAGCGGCCTTGACCTAGTGACCCAAAAATGGGTGTGGCGTTTAGAACTCATCAAGGTTCATGTACATATGAAGTTTCAAAGTTGTAGGTGGAAGCACTTTGATTTAAGAGCGAATGTAAAGGTTTATGTTTAAGTTTTAAATTAGAGGTCACAGCGACCTTGACCTAGTGACCCAAAAATGGGTGTGGCATGTAGAACTCATAAAGGTGCATCTTCATATGAAGTTTCAAAGTTGTAGGTGGAAGCACTTTGATTTTAGAGCCTATGTTAAAGTTGTATATTAGAGGTCACAGTGACCTTGACCTAGTGACCCAAAAAGGGGTGTGGCGTGTATAACTCATCAAGGTGCATCTACATATGATGTTTCAATGTTGTAGGTGGAAGCACTTTGATTTAAGAGCCAATGTTAAGGTTTAAGCATGACGCTGACGGCGGACGGCTGACGTCACACTGGCTATGACAATACCTCGGGTTTTCTCCGAAAAACAGCCGAGCTAAAAACCACCTAGTTGAAAATCAGATGCTTGACCACATTGTATTTGCCACTCCCAACATTCTTTATTTAAATGTGAAAGTAATGTATTCTTCTTGACAATAGTATTTCACATTTTTACTTTCTAAAAAAACGCACATTAGAATGGTGCATTGATTGATTAAAATTAGTTGCAATAATTAAACTCCCAGCTATTGACCCTCCGGGTTGACCTGTACTTTATCAGAGACATTTTATCTTTATAAACAAAAAAGTTATTTGAAAAAAATTCACTTAGACCTTTTTTGCATTGGAATTTCCCTTTTTTTACTCTGTTAAGAGCAAAGCAGTTGTAAGTGTTGCATTAAGCTGTTAATCGTATGAAGCATTTGATTAAAGGCCCGCCATTAGTGCAAAAATGTCATGGACTCAATCGTTAACTGATTTGAGTAAAAGATTACGTTTTGTATAAAATCTGTGTTTTTTTGTAGATGCTTTATTTGTACGGCGGCACGAATTACCTAAACTACCTAAATCTACCAAATTTTCCTAAATCTACCAAATTTTCCCAAATCTACCAAATCTACCCAAATCCACATAAAAATAATTACTCTACATCATGTTTGTGTGATGGGCATTATTGTTTTGTTTAATGCTTCATTCTTCTCTTATGTGACGTATTTAACGGGCACCTGCAGATGTAAACTCTGCTATAATGTGTAAAGAAAATTAAAACTACATTTCAAGAAATGTATTGAGCTATTTAAGGGCTTTGTTTTATGACTGATTCAATACACCCCTTACACTAAATTTGAATCTCTGATTAAAAATAACACTATCGCATCCACACCACTTATAATAATATTCAAATTATTAGATTCTCTATATGTTTTATAATTTTTGAAATATCATTTATTAAAGTCTTACTTAAAAAAGAATACGGGTATTTATAGTTTTGTTTTGTGAAATTGTAAGTATTAAGAGTATTAAGTATTCCGACTATGGTGTACGAACTGGTCCAAAACTATTCTAAACTGTCCGGGACAGTTTAGAAACCGTCCGGGACGGTTTGTAAACTGTCCCGGACAGTTTGCTAAACTGCCCCGGACAGTTTACTAAACTGTCCCGGACAGTTTACAAACTGTCCGGGACGGTTTAGGAATGTTTTGGACCGTTCGTGCGCATAAACCGTCCGGGACGGTTTAAACTGTCCGGGACAGTTTAGTAAACTGTCCGGGACGGTTTAAACTGTCCGATACGGTATTATTTATATCAACCAATCGAACACTCCTTACAATAATGCTTTACTTTAGAAGTCGTAATGTAATATCGTTGTCATCTCGAGCGACGCTATTTTTCTCGGACAAAACATGATTTAAAAAAAATATTCAATCAATCATTGCTGCCAAAAACGCCAGAGTTGAAAATGAATATTTTATGTACTCGAAATAAATGTATTTGCCCACAAAGTATTTCTGACATTGGTAACGAATTTCTTCTTTTACAGTCGCTGCCCTGAAACTGTCGAGTAGGTGTAAACTCGGGATATGATGTGGTCATTCTGTTCACATTTCTAGCCAGAGCATCCAATCTTGCCAGTGAAGAGTTAATCACCTCAAGGGACCAATTTGTCTCTAAAATTCTTGTAATAGAATTAAACACATCCCGACAAGTCTCTAAAAACCGAGCTCTGTCCATATTCGCGTACAAATGATAAATTATCGAACAATCACTCGAGTAAACGTTACTAAAAAGGAAATTCTCACTTTCGAAATGGCACACAAATGCGAAGTGTTACGAGTGTTCTGAACCTATGCCGTACTAAAATTTATGCCTGTAACCCGTCCGGGACAGTTTAGGAAACCGTCCCGGACAGTTTCCCGGAAAAACCGTCCCGGACAGTTTGCTAAACTGTGCCGGACGGTTTGTAATTCACAAAATAAATCGCCCGGTACAGTTTACAGACGCACGAGCGGTTCAAAAGTAAGAAACTGTCCGGGACAGTTAAGTAAACTGTCCGGGACAGTTTACAAACCGTCCCAGACGGTTTATAAACCGTCCCGGACAGTTTAGAATAGTTTTGGACCAGTTCGTACACCATATCCGACGACCTTTACTCTGATACAATATCCGCGATCGTGAAGTTGACGGCCAATCTATTTTTAATAACGGAAAACCCCTCTTGTGACGTCACACAAAAACCTCCTATATGTAATTTCCCAATAAAAATACTTAAAATCAAACATAGGTTACACACCACATACTAATTAATCTTCCCAAATCTACACCAATTAAAACTAATGAAAGCTACTTGTGTAATCAATTTGGAGACACATATATATTGCTTCCTGTGGTTGCTATATAATTTTGTCGAAAAGACCAACTAATGTCTAAAAAGAAGTAAGATAGAGCTAAATCAAGGTACGTAAAGAACATAGAAAAGCCAATAACCGCGTACCGAAAGCGCAGTGCCATTATCAAAAGCGAATTGTAAAATGTAAGTACTGAAAAAAATCAGATGACCAGTAAAAATTCAATTAAAGAATAACATGAAACTTTTTTATGAATTAATTGTTCAAGGACTTTATCTTACAACTTCGATCTTAAACGCGCAATATAATGTAAATTAACGATGTCGGCAAATAAAACAACATGCCATAATGATGCCGGGAATCAATTGCCTGACAATTAAAACATTAACAACGAACGAGCACAATTGTTGTTACAGACAGGGGTTAAGTTTCGATAATTGGTAACATTCGTATGGTGAAGTCGTACAAATTTAACTTGAGATCGGGCGGGTAGGGGCGTTTAGCGTAGACCGAAATGGCACAGTTATTAAAACAGAAAAGTGTGACGGATTGATGCACAGAGCGCAAACCATAAGCCCCCCCCCCGGTTTCACCGGTAGTGGACTAATAAACATACTATGCAAACTATGATTGAAATAAACTCAATCATAACGGTGGGCATTTAGCAATCATACTTCTTTTTTTTTTCGGTATTGATTTGTCATAAGAGGTATACTTACGTGAGCGCGCGTTGCTTTATAAGATCTCAGTGCTTGATAGTTTTTAGTATAATTATGTATAAATACTAAGTATGCGATCATGTAGGTACTATTACTACTGCTACTGCTACTACTACTACATATACTACTTCTACAACAAAAACAACTTCTACTACAAAGACAACAGCAACAACAACTAGTACCACTTCTATAACTACTACTACTACTACTACTACTACTACTACTACTACTACTACCACTACCACTACTACTACTACTACTACTACTACTACTACTACTACTACTACTACTACTTCTACTACTACTACTACTACTACTACTACTACTACTACTACTACTACTACTACTACTACTACTACTACTACTACTTCTACTACTTCTACTACTACTACTACTACTACTACAACTACTACTACTACTACTACTACTACTACTACTACTACTACTACTACTACTACTACTACTACTACTACTACTACTACTACTACTACTACCACTACTACTTCTACTACTACTACAACTACTGCTACTGCTGCTGCTGCTGCTGCTACTACTACTACTACTATTACTTCTACTACTGCAACTGCTACTGCTTCTACTACAACTTCTTCTGCTGCTGCTGCTGCTGCTCCTCCTCCTCCTGCTCCTACTCCTACTACTACTACTTCTACTACTACTACTACTACTACTACTACTACTACTACTACTACTACTACTACTACTACTATTACTATTACTACTACTACTACTACTACTACTACTACCACTACTACTACAACTACTACTACAACTACTACTACTACTTCAACTACCACTACTACTTCTACTACTACTACTACTACTACTACTACAAGAATTATACCCTATTAAAAGCCCAAAATACATTCTAAAACTTTAACTGCATATATAATTTTAAACGTGCATCCAACTGGATCAAACAATAATAAAGGCATTGAATTAGGTAACATAATAACACTTGTTATTTATTAGCATTTGTGTACTATTGATTTACATAATTTTGTATACATGGTCATTAAGCTAAATGTTGTATCAATCTTACTTTAGTTTGAGTGTTTGATTTAGGGAAGTGAACACAAAGTATATGCCCTTCTACTTTCTTTAAGCTTCCGTTACAAAGTGAAAGTAGGTATACTGGATTAACTCAAAGCTTGTGAACACCATGGTTATGTAAATGTGTTGTCCAATCTGCATTAAAACAGGTCAAGATCCGTTGTTCAGATATCTGAGATGATTTCGAAAATGGTGTCTGCTCCTTTAAAAATATGGCAGCCAGTGAGTGGTGCAAGTTTCCTTGCAAGACTCGTGAACGCTCTAAATGTCACATCGTTAGTCTAGTCTTCATGAAACTGGGCCAACACTTTAAATTTGTACGTAATGATATATCGGCAGAGTTTTAAACTTCCTCATTTAAAGGGCTATATGAGGTAAACTAATAGGTCACTTGTTCATATTAAAGTGAAAGCTTTTTTAATTCTTTAGAAGTCACATTTAAAGTAAATTCTTACTAAGATATATCAGCCGAGTTCGACTACAAAATGGGTATCGGATATTGGGTCCTAGTGGCCAGAACAGAAATCAGTTTGTAAGTGGTGTGTAACCTATATTTATTAAAAGTAATTTTATTTGGAAATAAAATATTGTCACGCGTAAAGATGAAGCATTAAACAAAACAATAGTGCCCATCACACAAACATTATGTATAATTATTATTTTTACAAAGATTTAGGTCAATTTGGGAAGATTTCGGTAGATTTGGGTATATTTAGGTAATTCGTGTCGCCCGTATTAGGAGGTAGGGCCATTCTTTACATAGATGGTGACGTCACTACGTTATTTTCAGTAAGACCGGTGTGTACACAATGCTGGAAGGGCTGCAACACAATATGCACTATGTCAAATTGATGGAATAGAAAACTTTGTATCTATTCATCACGTCATTATAAAAAAACAAAAGATGTGTTTGTCAGAAACGCAATGCGCCCGTCTGCGCCGCTTTGAAGCCACATATTTGAACTTTGACCTTGAAGGATGACCTTAACCTTTCATCACTCAAAATGTGCAGCTCCATGAGATACACATGCATGCCAAACATCAAGTTGCTATCTGAAGCGACATAGAAGTTATGAGCATTTTTCGAAACCTAAATGCAAAGTGTGACGGAAAGACGGACGGTCCGATCACTATATGCCCTCCTTCGGGGCATTAAAAACAACAAGCAAATAAATAAATACATGTTGTGCTTTTCAATATTTCTGCGGAGTGTATATAATGCTTATGTATGTTTTGTTTCTTAGTGCTGTTCCTAACATGCAACAGTAAATGTGCTACGTAAAAACGGGCTGATATACTATACATGTACATGTATTATATGATATTTGCTTGACTTTATTTAGTTTTTTTCCCATTGTTTGGGAAGATAGCCCATGGCTTTGCAATTGGGAATTTTATTGGCATTTTCATGAAATTGGGAAAATAAATTCATTAACCTTTTTTCTTCCACACGAAAAGTCTCTAAATTTGACATAACTCTTTATAATCATTCAAATTAAAGAACAAAATCATATAATACTTTGTAAGATGTAATTGAATTAAAATTGAGATAAAATACGCATAAGACACTTCTTTCTAAGAAAAAAACATTATTTTTTGGGGTGGAAATTTGCAATGTTTTGCCACATTTTGGGAAAAAAGTATACTTTTTGGGATTGGGAACATAGCCGAATTTCGGCTATAAAATCGGGCCAAAAAAACAACAACCGGTTATGGGTAACTGTTTTAACTTATTTCTTAATAAAATTATTAACCCTTTCCCCCATAAGATGCAAAGTGATATCATAATGGCTTTTGCAACCAGCAGAAAAAAATCAGAATAGCCTGCGAGTAACTCGCAGTCTGTTCAGATTTCATGCTGTTTGCTGCTCATCAGTAACTAAAGGTTGGAAATGAAGCCTTTAAAAGTTGAATTTAGTAATAAAGATATCTAATCAAATTTATCTTTCTATGGAATTACAAATGCTTCAAAATACTTATCTATGTGGTAAAGGATTAAGCATATTATTCGGTTCTTATTAATTCAAAAGCAGAAAATAGTAGCCTACGGAGTTTAGGCAGTATTAATACCCTTCAATTGGAGATTCAAATAAATTGCAGATTCATGTTAATATACATAACGTTTATTAGAAATCGGTTGGCTCGAATTCCGGATGGCTCGAACTTTTGTTGTCAGTTCCAGCGAGTTGAGCCATCGGGTTTTGACTGCAGCTTAAATGATCAATTAACAGTATTTATTTTGAAAATTTAAATATTGCAAAAAGTTGCACTTCACTGAACATAAACCTTTTTGCACTAACAAATAAATATAATTTCACTGAGAGCTTTAAGACAATGTAAAATTTCAATTTTAGTTTTTATTCGATTTAATGGAACTAAAATAGTTTGGTACATGATGGGCATGGATCATGCGAAACAAACTATACAAAAAATGAGAAAACAAATCAGAGCAGTTTCGCTTTCACCCATCAGTATGTATCCCTTACTTTCATAGTATCAGCCCTCATCATTTTATCATACCACCGCATTGATATCTGCCTTATATAACGTTGCCTGATATATTTTTTAAACATACCACCACATTGATATCTGCTTGATATCCTGTTGCCTGATATCTTTTTTTATATCACGATCAACAGGAAGTTCAAATATCAGTCATGTGTGGTGGCTACTAAGACTTAAGTACAATGTTTTGTTTTATTGTAAAACTGAATCAGATTTATCAATACAAACAATTTGATACCAATATGTATTACATTTATTCCACAAACAACAACAAAAACAGAAAAAAGGTATTTTACAAATATTAAGAATGAATAAGTACATGCTGATGGCGTCATGTAACAATCGGACTACTTTTTTTGACACGCCTTCATATGCAAACATCAAAGGTCAAAGGTTATGTCAAAAGTTCAGCAATTATTATAAACAGACCAAACAAATAAAACAAACAATAAACAAGGGCTGTTTGTAAAACATGCATGCCCCCCCCCCTATATGGGCTATAAGTTGTAGTAGCAGCCATTGTGTGAATACATTTTTGTCACTGTGAACGGTGGTGGTGGTGGTGGTGGTGGTGGTGGTGGTGGTGGTGGTGGTGTAGTAGTAGTAGTAATAGTAGTAGTAGTAGTAGTAGTAGTAGTAGTAGTAGTAGTAGTAGTAGTAGTAGTAGTAGTAGTAGTAGTAGTAGTAAAAATAGTAGTAGTGGCAGTAGTAGTAGAAGTAGTAATAGTAGACATGGTAGAATAAGTGGTGGTGGTGGTGGTGGTGGTGGTGGTGGTGGTGGTGGTGGTGGTGGTGTGGTGGTGGTGGTGGTGGTGGTGGTGGTGGTGGTGGTGTAGTGTAGTAGTAGTAGTAGTAGTAGTAGTAGTAGTAGTAGTAGTAGTAGTAGTAGTAGTAGTAGTAGTAGTAGTATAGTAGTAGTAGTAGTAGTAGTAGTAGTAGTAGTAGTAGTAGTAGTAGTAGTAGTAGTAGTAGTAGTAGTAGTAGTAGTAGTAGTAGTAGTAGAGTAGTAGTCAGTAGTAGTAGTAGTAGTAGTAGTAGTAGTAGTAGTAGTAGTAGTAGTAGTAGTAGTAGTAAAATAGTAGAAGTAGTAGTAAAATTGTAGTAGTAGTGGCAGAAGTAGTAGAAGTAGTTATGGTGGTGGTGGTGGTGGTGGTGGTGGTGGTGGTGGTGGTGGTGGTGGTGGTGGTGTGTAGTAGTAGTAGTAGTAGTAGTAGTAGTAGAAGTAGTCGTAGTAGCAGTAGTAGTAGTAGTAATAGTAGTAGTAGTAGTAGTAGTAGTAGTAGTAGTAGTAGTAGTAGTAGTAGTAGTAGTAGTAGTAGTAGTAGTAGTAGTAGTAGTAGCAGTAGCAGTAGCAGTAGCAGCAGCAATAGCAGCATTACAATACCAATACTTAAGAATGATCAAATGGGAAAAGGTAACCTAGCACTGGCAGTAAATATGGGGCTCATTTACAGGTCAGATTTGGAATCTCTGCTGTAAAATGAGATTTTGAGTGAATTAAAGGGAGGCAAATCTGTAATAAAAAGAACATGCATAAACCGTAGTTGTTTCCCTTGTTTGAACCATGCTAAATCCTTATAATGCCTATTTCCACTAACTGTGACCTTCACCTGTGACCTTGACCTTTGACCTAATGACCTCAAAATCAATACGGGTCATCTGCGAGTCATGATCAATGTACCTATGAAGTTTCATGATCCTAGCCCCAAGCGTTCTTGAGTTATCATCCGGAAACCACCTGGTGGACGGACCGACCGACCGACCTACCGACCGACCGACCGACATGAGCAAAGCAATATACCTCCTCTTCTTCGAAGGGGGGCATAAAAAGCAGTAAAAATAGTAAAAAATAAAATAGTAACACACTTCACAATAAAACCCAATGTAATATGCATTAAATAATGAAATAATTTTAAATCATAAATTATTATTAAGGTTACATTTGTTGTCTTCTACAGTTTGCCAATTTTGCCACATGAATTGTGTTTGATAAGGCTCGTTAAAAGCTAATTTCTTGTGAAAATAAAGACTTAAACATAAAAAACATATATAAATACAATAAATAAACATTACCATGTCAGACTTTGTGGATGGAGATATTTAACATTGTTTGGGACGGTTTAATGGAGGAAGTTGTTATGTCTGAAGAAGACTTTGCCAATCAGTTTGGAATAAATCCGAGTGTGTTTAATGAACCATTTGATGAAATCACGAATGCAAATGTCAATTTAAATAAAAGTTATTTAGAATCCTTTACTGAAACAAAATCAAAAACTGAGAACGGTGAAAACAAATCAGTCGCCATAGAAATGACAACCGAAGATGTACAAAAATTAATCGAAGCCGAAGATAACAAAAACACTATCCGGAAAACACTGGCAGATGTCAGTCGATTTAAAAAATATATTGCCAAGAAAGGCGAAACGAAGGCAATCCACAATTTATCAGTCGACCATCTAAATGAATATCTTGCCACATATCTGCTCTCCATTCGCAATAATGATGATGATGAATATGAGCCTGTCACATTGCGAAGCATCGTGGGAAGCATTGACGGAAACTTCAAAGAGCGAAGTACCCATACGTACTCTATCTTCCGGAGCAGTGGTCCAGATTTTCCCTCACATGTGACTGCCTGAAAGCAAAGCAGAAAAATCTATAAAAAAAAAACACACAAGGAAAATGTATTTTTAATCACTGTTTAATCACGGCAGAAAATTGGTGAAAAAAATGCCAAGATGTTGAAAACTATGGCAATCGAGGCAGGTTAACAAAAAACATAAGTAATCATTCTGCTAGAAAACACCTTGTTCAAAAACTAAGGGATTCCAATATCGCACCAACTGAAATCATTCAAATAACAGGACACAAAAACGTACAGTCAATAACCAATTACAGTAAAATTTCCGAACAAACACAAAAAAGATGTTCAAACTTTTGGCAACATGTTCTACTGCAACACCATCTGTTTCATGCACTTCTGTCAACACTTCCGAAATGAACATTTCTCTCCCCATCCACCCGGCAGTTTCACAAGCACAGTTTCCTGGCAAAAATCCAATAAATGACATGTTTTTGGAGCTGTACTAAACGTGCAGAACCTCAACTTGGCTCAATATCTACGAACAACCACCACAGTAAACCAAACGCGCAGTATATATTCCAAATTCTAATAAAGACATCATTCAATTCTTTACACGTGTTGACACACTGCGAAGTAGTTCTGGCTACCATAACTTTAAATGTCGCTTTTTATGATTTTTGACAGGCGCAACTTTATAGTTATGGACCAACCCCATTAGGAAAGTCAACCAGAAATTCACGAAAAGTTGACAGTTAACAAAGACCGGTCCAAAACAGCTTTTAAATGCAGTTATTGGTCCAAATCTACCACTTGATGGAAAGATTGAAATTTTTCACATTAAACTGATATATTCTTTCACAAAATACTATATTGAACATTTAAAATTTATCTATTCTGCTCTTACATATCGAGAAAAACAGCGATGTGTCAGACTTTCTTGAAATGCGAATCTTCTGAGATTTCACGGTCATATGATGTTATTTCTATTTTTAGTAACATACCATGTGCTCAAGTGAATGACATTTCCCAGTATTTTAGATTATTCTGGATTGTTTTGTAATCAAATTGTAGTGTAAATACAAACTCAAGGTAAATAGTATTTAAAACTAACCGATTCACACTGAAATCAGTCTTATAATCCACCCGAAGTAAGTTGTTAATCTCAAATAATAGATTTCAGAAAACGAAAGTAATGTTTACAATTTCAGCAAAAATGTCAAGGTCGATCCGAAAGTATCCAAATGAAAACTCGTCACGTGACAAAGCGACAATGGCGTCAAAATTGTGAATTTCAAACCGATGAGAGTTATTTTTATCTATTGTAAGTTGCATTTGCAACATTTGAACCTTAACATATTCCCCGATGCAGCAATTTATATTCATTCACCAATATCTATCCGTTTTGAAATAATATTATTTTATAAGGTTTTAAATGTTTGAATTAAAAATGTATACAAGAAAATTTTATCAGCAAAAGCCTTTCAAAAAAAAATTATTCAACGGCATTCTCGCCGGAAATTCTTATAGCGCTATTACTTCAACGATCGCTGCATTATAAATTCTTATATTAGGTTAATAGAATCGAGATTTTGTAAAAGCATAATTACTCATGTTTCAATGAAACTTTATTTTATAAAAATCGGATCATTATTGACCAAGTTACAGCCGCCTTTCTATAGCGCCGTAACATTTTCGCATAACTTTGCTCGATAATCGTAGATGTTGCTAGGACACGTCACTATCTTATCGCGATCGTGATACATCGGCTATCATCGGACTCCTCCGATTGATTTATGGAATAATTCGTCTGCTGATCCTACGTTATATCAATGCGGTGGTATGATAAATTACAAAACGATCAGGCAGTAACCTGTTATTCTCTATTTATATCATGGTCATCAGGAAGTTCTTATATCACTCATGTGTGGAGGATGGTCATATTACTCGGAATCAACTATAAAGTAATCTTTTTTAGCAAAATCCAATCAGATTCAACAAAACAGACAATTTGATACCAAGATGTAATATATTTTAAACACAAATAGCAAAAAACATTGTTTACAAATATTAAGCGCGTGTGCTCATGACGTCTTTATTAAAACGTCAAACGACAAGTTTTTTCATTATTTCTTTTAAATCAGGGATGTAGATGTATGTCATAAACAGAAAAACAGGTTACTGTCTGATCTTTTTGTAATATATCAGGCTCGGCACGAATGAAATAATGGCTCGACAAGCCTCGCCGTTATATTATCCTAAGCCTTGCCTGATACATTACAAAAATATCAGATGTAACCAGGCCTTTTCCGCCCTATGCCACGGGTCCGAATATCGGCCCCATTCCCAATGCAAATCTGTTGGTTTTTTTCCCAACAGGGATGGAAAGTAGTGGTTGCCTGTGAACCCGGGGCCAGTACATTTTGGTCTGGGTAACTCAAATTCAAAAGTAAGTAGTCCGGCCGGGCTACTTGCCTTTTAAGCTTCAAACAATTCAGTGCAAATTAACATTTATGAAATTGGCGACTATGAATTAATAATGAGTTTTATGAAATTCATTTATCAAAGTCAATGAAATGCTTTAACTCAGGCTTATATTAGGACATAATACACAGAAAGTTTGTCAATTGATCAATGTTGTTGTTTAGTTATATATTATTTTGTTTAAAGATAGTATTATAAACACGACACTACATGCACATGGTACTGGGCTCGTTACTCTTTAGCTGGGCAACAAACATACTCAAGATGGTTGCCCGTGTGGGCAACTAATTGTAAAACGTTAGTTTCCATTCCTGCCCAATTGAAAAAAATCCCAATTGCAAAAAAATAAAAAATAAATAAATTATTTTTGTATATTTTTTATACCTTTAAATATATAATTTAACCTGATCCAGTGAAGAAAATAGAAAAATATTGCATAATTAAATTATCTTTTGCATTTAATTTGTTTTAAAAACAAGAAAATATTTTGAATTGATTATTTAAATTGATTATTTAAATTGATAATTTAAGACTTTCTTTATTTTACCCCAAATCAGGCGTTTCGCGCGATTTTTTTCCCCTCAGGCCCTTTCCCCAAAATCAGATAAAAAAAAAACTGCACTTATCACACATGTTCATAATATTTTGTAAAATTTTAATAATATGTTATCAAAATAGTCATTATTTACCAGTTAACGGCTTCTTTGAAATATATAAGAAACACTATTTACATGCGATTATTTTACCCAATTGAGCCAGTTTTGCGATTAATTTTTTTTCCCAAAATGGGGTTTTTCATGACGCGAAATTCCCAAAATTCCAGTGTGGCGTTTTCCCAAAATGGAGTGGATAAGGCCTGGTAACCTGTTATTCTCTATGTATCGTGCCTTTATCGAAAAACCGTCAAGAAGTGCTGCAAAGTTAATGTTGTTCAATTTTTACAAGTTGTAATTTATTTTATGGTTATCCATGACTTAAAGCCACACACCTTGAAATGAAGTACCTGTTAATCAATACATATAGATGCAATTTGAAAGTGTGCAAAATTGTCCTTAAATCTATAGCCTAGTAAGCAAGTAATTTATTTATTTTTTTAATTTTAAAACCGAAAGTAGGATTTCTGTACGTATTCGTCCATTTCGACAAACGCGATTATTTTTAAGTTATAAAGCGCAAGAAAGACGAATTTCTACCTTGTAACCACCAGATATATTTTAATTCACGTAGATAAAATTAAATCTATAGCATAGTTAGCAAGTAATTTATTATTTTTCAAACAGTACGTTTTTAAAACCGGAAGTAGGATTTTCATTTTCAACAAACGCGATTATTTTTTTGTTTTGAAGCGCAAAAGGGACGTATTATTACCTTGTTACCACCAGATATATTCTAATTGGCATATATAAAATATGTTTCTTATTTATACTTAAATTTTCTATGTCATGTATTTCATTTCAGGGTGTGTGGCGTTAACGATCATGAGCAAGAGTTTTGTTTTTCCATTAAGTTGCTATTTTTAGAACAAGCAAGTGCGCATAGTAAAAAATCTAATAAAACAACCAATCAGTAGGGCCGATACTATGAGACAACATGTACATGAAACAGATTACCAAAAGGAGCTACGTCTAGCCAGTATTTTGCCAAAACATGGCCGATTTAAATGCAGTTTTCGTTGTATTGTCCATGAATACACATTTAACAATAAATTTTCTTATATCACATGCGTATTACTATTTTAGTTTTTACGTCAAAAGCTCAAAGCATTCAACTTTCAAGAACAACTAGGCATTGAATGTGTGATTCTTGTATTATTTATTTCCCATTCACAATTGCATGAGATTGTGGTCAGTTAAAATTTAAATAGCTACTTACTGTTTATCTCAAGCAAAACCCCAAACAACTTTTAAAACAGGACATGAACGCGTTTGTTTTGAAAATGTGTGACAAAACACGGCACTCTGGACCAGCAGACGATTTATTGCTTAAATCTGCTACACTACAATATAAAGTATATGTGTTTTCTCTCACAGTAACAAATGGCAGATGGAGCATTGTTCAAAAGTGATGTAAATACGGCGGAAAATGAAGGCACTAATTTTCATATTTGAAGCAAAAATCTACCATCTCAATCTGAGATTGCCAGCCCGAATATATTCTATGAATGTTCTGTCATGACTGCATACAATAATATTTTAGACGACCGTAGTGACCCCACATGACAACTAATTTAGAAGAACCTGAATTAAGACGATCATGTAGATCTACGAATGAGTAAAATACCAACTAGTTACCGCACAGACGAAGTGTAATTAACATGAAGTTTCGCCAATGGTAATAAAAAAATATTGATTGCGTTTTCGCTTCCTGATTTGTTTTCGTTTATCAAGCGCTATTTTGATAAAAACTTTCATCATAGCATACACACAGTCCTTATATCCAAGGCGTTTTCTGAATGAACTTATTTTTTTAAATCGTATATCATACTCACGCTTTTTGTGTATTGTTTTACCATTTTCAACGATCCCTGTGGTATTTGAAAATTCCGCAATTATGGCATATTATTAAATTCTCGTAACACGTGTACCGGTACATGTTACAAAGCCCAACTATTCTACACACGTGTCCACGATGGTTCAGTAATGTCCCGAAACACAGGACTGGCGTCCTCAGTACGACTAATATGTCTGTTCTCGGAAAACGCCGTTAGTCGCAAAGATGCAAATGTATTTTTATTACATATATCAAATACCATGGGCTCCTTCATTCTGCTTTCTTCGCGTTTACGCCACTTCCTTAGAGTTTTCACTTCTGTCATATATTGATGCCTTGGCGTTCAAGCGGCGGTCATCGGCGATCTCACTGCGTCCACACCACATTGTTGCCATGTCTTATTCGACTCTATTGTGATATTGGCGTTTGAATTTCAGCTGCATTTCGGCCATGAACGAGACAGTAATTAGGGCCCCATAGATGTAGTGAGTCTCAGTTTATTCTTTGTAAAGAATCCGGGTGTCTTTGTTCATCCTAGCACATCGGGGGTTACAGGTGGTTACTGTTGAAACGCAGTAAAACGACAGCATGTTGTGACGCGGGTATTTAGAGTACAACAAATATGATGAAATTCGCTTGTGACATTGGCCTTGAGAGCCTGACGGATTTGTGCATTTTGTAGAGTTCTTAATGACCTCGATTTTTAGGCAGTCTTTAGACAACGGGATTAAGGGTTCTCCCACAAGTCCCTGCTTCTTGCAGGAGTATTAACAAATTTGCGAATACATGTAGTACACCACTAACAATTTGATGAACGAAGAACTATCATTCGTTCGTCGTACATCACAGCCCTGAGGACCATTTTTGTCTTCCAAATGTCACTTAATGTTTTTTTTTATTATATTCAGAAACGCTAGCGACAACTACCACAAAAATCTCAACAAATACTGGTAAAAACTACGACTGTGATAGTCATGTTTTGAATACCATATGTCACTGTGTTTGGAGGAATCAGCATTTCAATTTGAAGAACTGCTTTCCCAATAATTCAAGCTTTCTTCCTATGAATTTCCATCTTGATAACTTAAGTAACAAGAGCACCGCCTTGCGGGTGCAGACCGCTCATCTATTTTCTTTTTAAAGGTGAAGGGACTCTCAATTTCAATCACAAAGGAGGGAGGGGTGGAGTGAAGAGGGATGTATAGTGTGGGGGTGTGGACATTTATTACATTATCTTCCAAAAATGCGAATTTTTTTTTTTAATTCGGGGGTGGGGGGGGTGGGGGGGGGGAGGGTATTCTTGGGTGCGATGGTTGGACGGTATTTCAAAAATAAAATAATAAAAATAAATATTTGTGTTTTATAACCGTTTCAAAAAAAAAATTGGGGGGGGGTGGGGGGGGGGTATAGTGTGAGGGTGTGGTGGTCATTTGTGAGATCTTAAAAAAAAAAAAAAAAAAAAAAATATGTGTTTGTGAAATATATCTTCAATATAGCAAAAGTTATTGCAAAATGTTAAAGTTGGCGCAAACAAACCTACAGACTGGGCAAAAACAATATGTCCCCCACTACTATAGAGAGGGGGGGATTCGGGGGGGGGGGGGGCACGGGAGATGGTTTGGGTGGAGTCTATTGTAGTATGTCAGGTAAGAGTAGTTTTGTCAAAGTATCAATCAAATCTAATCATAAATAAAGAAGTTATGGCAATTTTAGCAAAATTTGATAATTTGACCTTGAGAAACAAGGTCATTCAAAGGTCAAGGTAAAATTCAACTTGCCAGGTACAGTAACTTCATGATAGCATGAAAGTACATGAAGTTTGAAAGCAATAGCCTTGATACTTTAGAAGTAAAGTGGATCGAAACACAAAATTTAACCATATATTCAAAGTTACTAAGTCAAAAAAGGGCCATAATTTCGTAAAAATGACAACCAGAGTTATGCAACTTGTCCTTTTACTGTACCCTTATGATAGTTTGCGAGTGTTCCAAGTATGAAAGCAATATCTATGATACTTTAGGGGTAAAGTGGACCAAAACACAAAACTTAACCAAATTTTCAATTTTCTAAGTATAAAGGGCCCATAATTCCGTCCAAATGACAGTCAGAGTTACATAACTTTGCCTGCACAGTCCCCTTATGATAGTTAATAAGTGTTGCAAGTATGAAAGCAATAGCTTTGATACTGTAGGAATAAAGTGGACCTAAACACAAAACTTAACCAAAATTTTCAATTTCTTAGTATAAAAAGGGCACATAATTCTGTCAAAATGCCAGTGAGAGTTACATAACTTTGCCTGCACAGTCCCCTTATGATAATTAGTAAGTGTTGCAAGTATGAAAGCAATAGCTTTGATACTTAAGGAATAAAATGGACCTCAACACAAAACTTAACCAAAATTTTCAATTTTCTAAGTATAAAAAGGGCACATAATTCTGTCAAAATGCACGCCAGAGTTATCTAACTTTGCCTGCCCAGGCCCCTCATGATAGTAAGTAAGTGTACCAAGTTTGAATGCAATAGCATTGATTCTTTCTGAGAAAAGTGGACCTAAACGCAAAACTTAACCGGACGCCGACGCCAACGCCAAGGTGATGACAATAGCTCATAATTTTTTTTTCAAAAAATAGATGAGCTAAAAATTTGGCATAGACAAAATTTCAGCATGAACATTGACAAAGAGCGTTTACTAAATCCTTGTTAATAATACTGTCTTATTAAAACTAGATGCTTATCAGCACCAGTCGAGAATGCTCTTAATTGACCATTAGGCTCCAACATTCCCATATTTAACCTTTCACCTTTGTTACCTTGATATTTAACTCGCATGGACTTGATGTTGTGCGTAACTGGCATTTTAAAAATGGTGAACATTAGTGGATTTTTTTGCGAAAATGCATGAATAATGATGAAAGTTACAGTCTGGACAAACAGTATAATATTCAATTTGACATTTTACTTCCCAAGTGACTTAAGAGACTTAATTTTAAGGAAGGAAGAAAGGTTTCAAACGTGACAAACCATCTATCTATGCCGCAAGGTAATTTCAAACTCTATGATGACTGATTTCAGTTGAGTCCTGATACAATTGACAGACTTTAGCAAGCACGCACATACACTCCACAATGGTAACAGCAAGAGGGCTCAGTAAAAAGAAACAAGTGTGCAACCATATATTAATACTGACCACAAAAGCAGAAAAGGCAAAACATTGAACTCTCTGGTCAAACAATGGGTCTAGCTTAAAATATTTTTATTTTTTAATGACATTTTTATTAACTCCCAGAAAACAATAAACACTTCAAAGATTTTAAGTTTTTATACACGATTTATTAAAATGATGCATGAGCAAGAACAGAACATTAAAATTAGAAATTTGCATGTTTGTACAGAACCTTTACAATGACTTAATCAGCAAAACATTTTAAGAACATTACTAATGAGTGATAAAATGACCCCTGCAAATGGCAATTTAAACAAAGCAATTAAAACAATTTTCATGAATAAACACATACAAAGTTATAGTTTCATTTTACACTTAAAACTTAGAATCATTGGTTTAGTCTCCGAGTCAGTCACATGGTCTCCTGAAGGTCATGTGACCATCTACATGTCCTCTATAGCGGGATAACTGGGTGACGACTTCCTCGAGCCATTCTCTATGCTGGAACTGCGCTTATGAGAGCGAGATCTGGAACGTGACTTCTTGTGAGACTTTCGCCGCCGTGACCGACTCCCCGACCTACTCCGATGTCTTCTTGACCGTGACCTTGACTTCCTGATCATAGAAAGCAAAACATGACAGCTGCTGCCTCAAGATATAACAGGACAACAGAAATCACATTTATAGTATTAACTTGCAGTCATTGTAAACAGATGTTACTGTCTTAATCCTGACACTTTAAAACGTATTTTTACACATTTGTAGTCCTTCATAAAGTTAAATTTAATTAAAGACCGTTCTTACTAGATTCAAGTTTTAAAAGCTTCATTTCCATCCCTGAGATAATGATGAGCAGCAAACAGCATATAACAGTAACAGACTGTGAGTTACTCGCAGGCTGTTCTAGTCTTATGCTGTTTGCACATAGCCATTTTCACTCTACTGACAGGATTCAAAAATGTTAAAACAAGAGGGCCTGAAAGGCCCAAAGTCGCTCACCTGATATAACAAGATATTATCAGGAAAAATCTTCTGACCAAGTTTCACAAAGATCGGAATATAAATTTGGCCTCTAGAGTGTTAACAAAGTTTTACTATAGCCATATAAGGAAAAATGCCCTGCCCCCTGGCAGCCATGTTTTTCAACCAACCGGCATCATTTTTGAACTCGTCCAAGATATAATCGGGATGAATCTTCTGACCAAGTTTCATGAAGATCAAACAGCAAATGTGACCTCTAGAGTGTTAACAAGATTTTACTATAGCCATATAAGGAAAAATGACCCGCCCCTTGGAAGCCATTTTTTTCAAGCAAACATAATTATTTTCGAACTCATCCAAGATATCATTGAGACAGATCTTCTGACCAAATTTCATGAAGATTGGACACTAAATGTACCCTCTAGAGTGTTAACAAGGTTTTCTATAGCCATATATAGCCATATAAGGAAAAATGCCCCGCCCCTGGTGGCCATGTTTTTAAAGCAACCAAAACCATTTTCGAACTCATCCAAGATATCATTGGGACAAATCTTCTGACTAAGTTTCGTGATGATCGAAAAATAAATGTGACCTCTAGGCCACGACTTTTTTTTTTATTGGTTTACAAAAATTATTTTGAAAATGGTCCATCGGGCGGTCGAAAAAAAAAAAAAAAAAAAAAAAAAACATCATTGGAAAAATAAGTTAATACTAATAACATCAGAACAAAGACATCATATCTTTTATAACCTTAACACAGAGACGAAAAATCTAATTATGCAATGAAACACATCTATATCTTCAAATGAAATGAGTCACCTAAAAGCACCTTTTGTAACATCAGGCAATTTTAAACACTCCATTAAATGACATGCGTTCTTCTCCCATTAAAACGAAAAACTGCGCTTCATTTCCGTAATTCGATGCGCACCATTACGCAATGCGATGCCCGTTGCATAAATCTTATATAAGATAAACTACTCATACACAAAGTTTGTGTTTGCTCTTATTGGACTTATGACATCGTCCATGAAAAAAATCGAGGTAGATCGATCCCCGCGTCGTCGCGGTAATGTTTGTTAAAGTTGTTGTTGTCGTGAAAACTCGTTGATTTACAACGCAACACGTCTTTTTTAAACTGACGCGAATTAATACAATCATATTTGTCAACTTGGCTTTTGCTTTATTTTGATAATTTAATCCAAAGTTTAATGTTAGCAAGTGTTTTTACTGGAATTGTAAACAAGGAGCCAGTTAAAGTCTTCTGAAAATGTGCAGTCTGTGTGAATTGACAGTTTGACGTCATCAAAGGAAAGCCGCTTGCTGTCTGAAGCAATAAAGCGACAAATTTCGCGCCGACAAAATTGGCTTCCTTTGTCTAGCAATCAACATGCCGAACCAATCGTGCGTTTGTTTCTCAATTGCAATCCTCCAATTTAATAATAGCACGTGCATAGCTCCGCCTTCGAATCTTTTGCAGAGAACGGAGGCGGAGTTTAACGGTTAATTGAGCTAGTATTTTTAATACGCAAGTTGAGTTCCGATTTGCCGAAATTACTCGGCCCTAAGCATTAAAACGACAAATACATTTATCAATGATTTTCCGAGATATACCGATTTGTTCCGATTTCCAAACTTTCTGTACAGTTCCTATAAACTATGGCGGACGTGTTTACAAAATTCCTAAACACATATATCGTAAATAATGGCAGTGTTTTATTGGATTATTTATACTAATTATCAAATTGCAAGGTAATACTTTTTTATCTACTATAATATCGGGTATGTTTAATATAATAATAAAATAAATTTTGAGAAGTGCCCATAAAAGGACTGGTACATACTGTGTCACATTGAAAAATATCCCGATCTCTGTAATATATGTGAACCAATCGTTGATTGTACTTACTTGATTTTATTCGCAACCGTACTCAAACCGGATCGTTTTTTTTTCTCGTTTCGCTCGTTTTTCAGTGCGGTCGGGAATAAAATATATAAAAAAAAGACGATTTTCCGATTTTATTTTTTTTCCCATTTTCCAAAAATTAGGGTCGGCGGTTTTGTAAACCAAGAAATATAAAAGTCGTGGCCCTAGAGTGTTAGCAAGTTTTTACTAAAGCCATATTAGGAAAATAGCTCCGCCCCCGTGGTGGCCATGTTTTTCAACCAACCGGCATCATTTTTAAACTCGTCCAAGATATTATTAGGATAAATCTTCTGACCAAGTTTCATGAAGATCGGACTATAAATGTGGCCTCTAGATTGTTAACAAGATTTTACTATAGCCTTATATAGCCATTTAAGGAAAAATGCCCCGCCCCTTGGCGGCCATGTTTTTCATGCAAAAGTTACCATTTTCGAACTCATCCAAGATATCATTAAGACAAGGTTTTACTATAGCCATATAAGGAAAAATGCCTCGCCCCCTGGCGGCCATGTTTTTCAACCAACCGGCATCATTTTCGAACTCATCCAAGATATTATTGGGATGAATCTTTTGACCAATTTTCATTAAGATTGGACAATAAATGTGGCCTCTAGAGTGTTAAGTTGTAAACAAGATTTTAATATAGCCATATAAGGAAAAATGCCATGTTTTTCAAGCAAACGTAACCATTTTCGAACTCATCCAAGATATCATTGAAAACAATCTTCTGACCAAATTTCATGAAGCTGTGGCCTCTAGAGAGTTAACAAGGCAAATGTTGACGCCCCACAACGCACAACGGACAAAAAGCGATCAAAAAAGCTCACCATGAGCACGTTGTGCTAAGGTGAGCTAAAAAGACAATTTTCAAGCTGTTATATGGCAAAATTTGACCACTTTCATGTTGCATAAACTTAATTTATGACAATAGCAGTCACCCGGTTTTTCTTAGATTTTACATGGTGACCAAGGTTTTAAAGGCACATTACCCGTATTTGAACTAGGCCTAGATATTTTAAAGATGAACATCCAGACAAATTTTCATCAAGATTGAGCCCTAATAGTGGCTTCCGAGTGATAACACAGATTTGACGTGGAGATCTAGTTTTGTGCGCACTTTATCCAGATTTGATCTCTGTCTAGACTTTGAATTATATATATAACAAGACTATTGCCAAGCAATGTAGTCCCCTACCGGCTCCACCATTGTAAGAAATTCCACCACTGTCAGAATTAAAAAAAAAATTTGTTTCCATAGCAACCAGATTTTTTTTACGTAGGAACAAAATGGAATGACGTGCATAATGTCCATATTGCCATCTATCCATGTTTCAAGTTTCATGAAAAAATATTAAGAACTTTTAAAGTTATCACAGGATCCAGAAAACCACCATTTTTAGCATTATTTCTAGTCTATTTGTTGCCATAGCAACCATAATTTTTGACGTAGGAACAAAATGAAATGACGTGCATAATGTCCATATTGCCATCTATCTATGTTTCAAGTTTCATTAAAAAATATTAAGAACTTTTAAAGTTACCGCAGTATCCAGAAAAGTGTGACTGACTGACAGACAGACAGACAGAGCGCAAACCATAAGTCCCCTCCGGTGAAACCGGTAGGGGACAATAAATAATCATTCTGACAAAGCTTTTTCCACATTTAGTCAAGATTAAGGCCACTAGGGTGGTAATGTTTTACACCAATTGACCTTCTTACGGAAACTGACCAAGTTTTATCAAGATTGGGACGACAAATGTGGCCTCTGAAGTGGTAACTACATTGTTGATGACGCAAACAAACAACGCCTAGGCTAACATAGTGTGATCTCAACAGCTAAACTTGAGTATTTTGTGCTCAGGTGAGGATAACTAAAATGGCAATACAATAATAGTTTTATTAAATTCAATATTTTAGATTGTCTTTTCTTTTTCATGCACATTCTTGTGATACAAAAATACCAAGACAAGCTTGTATTTATTTACAGACTCAATCCAGTAGGCAAAATTAAACAAAATTGGTGTAGCCTGCTTTGTTTTGTATTTACTGGAGTTTGATGAGCCAACCTGGAACGTTTGCGCGAGCGTGACCTTGATTTCTTTGAGCGTGACCTCGACCTGCGTCTGGACTTCTTCCTGGAGTGCCTTGACCGGGACCCTGACCTGAAACATCAACACAAGGTGATTTAATGCAGAAACACATACATCTATTGGATTTACAATCAGCAATGCCGATTTCCTTTTTTCAAAGTAGCAATTTCCACTTAAACATGAAGGAAAAAGCAACAAATCTGTATTTCCCTGAATCATTTAAGATCTGAAGTGTTTTGCCATTAATTTAGAACATTCCCTAATAAACAAAGATAGTTATGCATATAGTTCACATTTGTCACCCTGCTTTCAATAAATAAAATATATCAAAGTTACCACCCCTATAGACTATAGAAGAGGTCCTGAAAGGCCCAGAACGCTCACCTGAGATACAAAGGAACTGACCTGCTCAGTGCAGCCCCAAGATATAAATATAACTTGAGACCTCAAAGAACTAAGCTGTTCTAAGCAGAAAGTGTACACAAACTTTCACAACTTACTTTTAACCAAAATTGTCTCAACACCTGGCAGGTTTTTAACAAACAACAATCATTTTCTTACACAACCAAGGTAACATAACTTTTTTATTTAAATATTTTGATCACGTTCCAGAAAGGTGTTAAAAGAGATGATTTTTACTGTGTTAACATGGTTCTACTATAGCAACACAAGGAAAACCGCCCCTAAATTTGAATAATTAACACAGGTTTTTCGTTATTTGACCCAGTTAGATCCAACATGATCCAGTTTTGAACTTAGTCAATAAACTATCAGAACAAATGTTATGATCAAGTTTCATAAATATTGGAAATAAATGTTGCCACTAGAGTGTTAACCAATTGTTTCATTAATTGGGTCTGGTGACCTAATTTCTGACATGACCCAGTCATAAACTGGAGATATCATTTGGAAAACTGTTCTGACCAAGTTTCATGAAGATTAGGCAAAAATGATTGTTATTTTACCTAGTTTTCTATCCCATGTAATTATTGGTAGGGATCTAATGAAAAACAATGAGCAGACTAAGTTTAATAAAGATTGGTCAATAAAGGCAGTCTCTTTCTTGTTCCCAAGGCAAATAATGAAGAAGATAAATTTCAGACAAAAAGCAGCTCTTACATAATTCTCAAAAGAGCTTAAAATTGAACCACTTGGCACCCCTTGGGCATTTTTTTAATAAAATGTTTAGAGTGCCACAATATTATGTTAATAATATCAATTATAAAATCTTTAGGCCTTATTGTATCAGAGATAAAGAATTTTTTAACAAAAAATCGCAATGTAAGCCAATATTCAATACTTACATCCATTGGATGTGGCCAGTTATGACCAAAGGGTCATGACTTGATGAAAGAAGAGGGTCAATATAAAATGTTACACACTAAATACAGCACATCTGAGTGTTCTTGTTAAGTTAAAGAGATGTAAATTTTTGCACATCAATGCATTACCTATCCCTGGATCGTGACCGCCGCCGGCGTGACCTGCTGCGGCTTCTAGATCGCCTACGACTTCTGCTTCTACTTCTGTCCCGTGACTCATGAGTCCTCTCCTCTTCTCTCCTCTGCCGCTGTTTTTCCCTCTCTTCCCCACGCTGGCGAATACGGTCAGCATGCGTTGACTTCAAGCATAAGTTTAATACTATTAGTTTTGGTCAACACTTGCTTCTTTATTTCCAATTTTGCAACTGAGGCCAAGGCAACTGATTTTTTTCAAAATACTGGATTCAAAACCTCATATGGAAACAAGAGCACCGCATAACAGGTGCCACGCTCGGCTACGGGTGCAGTTTTGAATAAATGAAAGCTTGTCAGATTTTATTTTTTTTAAGGTCACAGTGACCTTGACCTTTGACCTAGTGACCCAAAAATGGGTGTGGCGTGTAGAACTCATCAAGGTGCATCTACATATAAAGTTTCAAAGTTGTAGGTGGAAGAAATTTGATTTTAGAGCCAATGTTCAAAACATTAACAAAATGTTAAGGTTTTAGCACGACGCGGACGTCAGACAACACGACGAGCTGGCTATGACAATACCTCGGGGTTTCTTCGAAAACACCGAGCTAAAAAATTACAAATTTGATAAAGGCTTTTGCAAAGAAATATCCCATTTTTGCTACCGTCCATTTTTTACATTATGACATTATATCATCAAAAAAGTTGCTATAAGGCTAATTGCATCAGAGAAAAAAGTACAAAACCCAACATAATAAAATCTGAACAAGTACCTTCAATTCGGCCAGTTTGTCCCTGATGGTGATAAAGCCAAGATGAAGCTTGCCCCCAAAATGGTCTGCCAGACGTCTGTCATTGTCATGGATACCCAGGTAGGCCGAACAGATCTCACACACACGCAGCTTTTGTTGCTGATAACTGGATGCTGGCATAGAGTTCTTGTACTCTTGCTGTAAAGAGAATGGATTGCAATCTCATACAACAACATATCGAAAGTTAATTTCAATACCATGTTTCTACAATTCAAGAACTTGCAAGAAATTTTTCATTGCTCAGTGGGTTAAAATTCGAACTAGCCAACATAAATTCTGTTTGAACAACTAATGAAAATCCATGTTCTTTTACTCATTCTTTAATGTCACACAAATTACAGTACCTCTTCCAAAGATTTCTTTTTCTTGATTTCTTCAACCTCATTCATGAGTTCCATGGACTCCTCCACTTTTCCCTCAGCTCCCATTGCCTCAGCTTTGGCCAGCTTGGTACCTATCTCTTCACCGAGGTTGTGAATGGCTTCAGCCTGCAAACAACATAGCCAAAGATCTATAAGCATTGTTTTCCCAAAATTTTCAAACAATAAACCAAGAATTATTTTAAACATCATGTTCCATTATCAAGTTTAAGTTTCCTTGAAACCTTTAAATATACACAGCGTTATAGATAATTTCTGACCCATGGGGGTAAATACCCCCACTTTTCAAAGCATGGGGGTAAATGGTCAAATTTTGCCTTTCTTGAAGGGTAATTTGCTAAAAGTAAAACAAGAATATAGCCGGGGTACAAACACACTACTTTAATCATATAAAACACAATAAACCATTAACTATGTGTATTCCTTCATAGTAGTAGGTTTCTTTCTTAAAGTGTTTTTTGTTTTTTTAACTGTCCATGGTTTATAAGCCTTGTCTTGTTGGCAGATTTTACATTTAAGACGCATTTAAGACGAACCTCGTCCTTATCGTGACATCAGACGTCCACCACTGTGAGCCACGGAAAACTTTTTTGCCAACTTTTAATAGTTGTTTTATTAGCGTTTAAGTGTGTCCTTTTTGATAAGAAAACAGAAGAAATCATTCAGTATTGGCAGTACAATGTTTCAACTCGAAACAACTTTTACTGTATAAAAGAATCAATTTTACTTTAAGACATAATTTGTTTTGGCTTCAAAGAAGCTGTGCTGACCTCTTCCATGTAAATAAACACATAAGCGCTTGACTGTCTGTTAAAAAATCCATACTAAATTTACCATCCGTCTAGATGATACAGAGTATTCATACTGACTGGCTAACTATTTCTACAATCCATCGCACAAATCAGCTCTTTTTTTTACGATAACCAGTCTCATATTTGGGCGAAAGACAATCAGCTGTTTATATGTTTTGTTTACCTTGTACGCATAGAACTTACATCATTTGCGTAAGTCCAGATTGACTTGCTTAAATGTACGCACGGAAATTATAAATTGAGTGTATCTTGCTATTTCTAATGCATATATTACGCTGATACGCAGCTTATCTAGAACGCTGATAAACATTTGAACACTACAATAGTACATATGTAAAAATCTATTAGAGGCCACTAGACCTAAATGGATTCCAACTGACAAAATCAGGTTGCCCTTACTTCTTAGTTGCAGTCAGCACTCATCCATACCAAGACATGTTTATCTCGGAATAAATTGCTAATAGAAAGCTGCATTGACATTTTGTAGAAAAAAACATGGTGCTTATTCAAATAACACTCCCATGTGTACACAAACTTACTGGCTAATGTAATGTGATCATTATGAGCAACACATTATACAGTAACAAACAGTGATATCTCGAAATCGTGGGGCATCCAGTTAGCCATGAAAGAATCAGTGAGAAATTAAGAAGGACTTGCTTGAAGTTCATCATTGAGATGTGTGTAAAGCTCAGTGTGAGATTTGCCCAGCTCAGTGTGAGATGTGCCCAACTTAGTGTAAGATGTGCCCAGTTCAGTGAACAGGGGTGTCAATTGTCCCAAATTTGAAATCCGGAAAATTAAGCCGTAAGATAAAGGGAAGAGAGGGCCCAACCCCCCGATCCCTAGCTTATTGTTCTTTTTTTTAATAGTCTTTCTAGGTGCAATTTCTGGTGAGTACAATAAGAAATATTATAAACCAAACCATCCGTAACACCGCATGTGTATTTGTCATTCTAAACAAATGATATTAAGAACTTCGAAATTAAATTAAAATCGACAAACCAGCGTATCCGAAAACGACTGTCCGAAAACATGTCGCGATACATCATTTGCAAATGAAATAAAATATGCACATCGTTTGACTGCAGAAAATGAAAACCAGTAGCCAGTAACCTAGCAAATACGCAGTCAATATATAATTTGATTAACATATTGTTTTAAAATATGATATTGCAGTGCTTTACAGCCAGTTACTGCCCATGTCAGTGCCAGCCGCTTGCCAATCAGAAATCAATAAATAAAATCGGTACCAAGCGCAAATGTCCGGAATGCCGACGATGCTATAACAATATTCGTTCTGAAATGATCCCGCACTAAAAGAATTTTGTCCCTACCCCCACCCGCCTTAAACAAACTCATCGGATTTACATTCACCTCAAAATCAACCCTGGCCGGCTCAAATCCGGATTTCCGGAATAATCCGGAAAATTGACACCCCTGAGTGAAAGACGTGCAAAGCTCATTGTGAGATGTGCCCAGCTCAGTGTAAGATGTGCCCAGTTCAGTGTGAGATGTGCCAAGCTAATTGTGAGATGTGCCCAGCTCAGTGTGAGATGTGCCCAGCTCATTGTGAGATGTGCCCAGTTCAGTGTGAGATGTGCCCAGCTCAATGTAAGATGTGCCCAGTTCAGTGTGAGATATGCCCAGCTCATTGTGAGATGTGCCCAGCTCGTGTAAGATGTGCCCAGCTCAGTGTAAGATGTGCCCAGTTCAGTGTGAGATGTGCAAAGCTCATTGTGAGATGTGCCCAGCTCATTGTGAGATGTGCCAAGTTCAGTGTGAGATGTGCCCAGCTCAGTGTAAGATGTGCCCAGTTCAGTGTGAGATGTGCAAAGCTCAGTGTAAGATGTGCCCAGTTCAGTGTGAGTTGTGCCCAGCTCAGTGTAAGATGTGCCAAGCTCAGTGTGAGATGTGCCCAGCTCAGTGTAAGATGTGCCCAGTTCAGTGTAAGATGTGCCCAGCTCAGTGTAAGATGTGCCAAGCTCAGTGTGAGATGTGCCAAGCTCAGTGTGAGATGTGCCCAGCTCAGTGTAAGATGTGCCCAGTTCAGTGTGAGATGTGCAAAGCTCATTGTGAGATGTGCCCAGTTCAGTGTAAGATGTGCCCAGCTCAGTGTAAGATGTGCCAAGCTCAGTGAGAGATGTGCCCAGTTCAGTGTGAGATGTGCCCAGTTCAGTGTGAGATGTGCCCAGCTCAGTGTGAGATGTGCCATGCTCAGTGTCAGATGTACCCAGCTCAGTGTGAGATGTGCCAAGCTCAGTGTTAGGACGTGCCACGCTCAGAATGATATGTACCCAGTTCAGTGGGAGATGTGTTCAGCTGAGTGGGACGTGCATCAGGCTCAGTAGAAGGTGTGAGCAGGTCAGTGGGAGGTGTATCAGGCTCAGTGGGAGGTGTATCAGGCTCAGTGGGAGTTGCATCAGGATCAGTGGGAGGTGTATCAGGCTCAGTGGGAGGTGTAACAGGCTCAGTGGGAGGTGTATCAGGCTCATTGGGAGGTGTGCCCAGCTCAGTCGGAGGTGTAACAGGCTCAGTGGGAGGTGTATCAGGCTCGTTGGGAGGTGTGCCCAGCTCAGTGGGAGGTGTAACAGGCTCAGTGGGAGGTGTATCAGGCTCAGTGGGAGGTGTATCAGGCTCAGTGGGAGGTGTATCAGGCTCATTGGAAGGTGTGCCCAGCTCAGTGGGAGGTGTAACAGGCTCAGTGGGAGGTGTATCAGGCTCAGAGGGGAGGTGTATTGAACTCAGATGGAGTCAAATAAGGCTCAGAGGAAGGTGCGCCAAGCTCAGTGGGAGGTGAAACAGGCTCTGTGGGAGGTGAGGGAGACGTATCAGGCCTCGAGGGAGGTGTGCTTGGATCAGTGGGAGGTGTGCCTGGCTCAGAAGGAGGTGTTACAGGCTCAGTGGGAGGTGTGCCTGGCTCAGTGGGAGGTGTGCCTGGCTCAGTGGGAGGTGTGCCTGGCTAAGTGTTAGGTGTGCCTGGCTCAGAGGGAGGTGTAATAGGCTCCGTTGGAGATGTGCCTGGCTCAGTGGGAGGTGTGCCTGGCTCAGTGGGAGATGTGCCTGGCTAAGTGTAAGGTGTGCCTGGCTCAGTGGGAGGTGTAACAGGCTCAGTGGGAGGTGTGCCTGGCTCAGTGGGAGGTGTGTTTGGCTCAGTGGGAGGTGTAACAGGCTCAGTGGGAGTAGTAACAGGCTCAGTGGGAGCAGAGGGCCAGATAAGATGCGTATTTGCGTAAAAAACGCATGACAAAAATGAAAATACGCATGACTTAAAATTGTGTTGAGTATAAAAAACTCCTGACTAAATTCAGATTACGCTTCATGTGCAATTTCAATGCGTATTAGCCGTTCAAACATGCATATACCGTAAATTCATGTAAACATGACTGGTTTCCGTCATTTTGCCAACACCGGTAAAAACGTAGTGACATCAGCATCTATGTAAAGAATGTGGTTCCCGACCTAATGTACTCCTCAGTCAAAACGGTATCATTTCATGTTGGCCCACGATAAAGGCCGATGTTGACACAACGGGCTCCCGTTGCATTGTTGAGAATCGATATACGCTTATGGTGAAAACATTTGACATCACATTCGATAAAATCCGAATCGCCCAACTTCAAGCATATAATTTTTGCTATCAGTTCATCTCTTGTGTGGCACTATGGAAAAACCTTTTACCTTCAAGCACTTTTTAAATGGCGCCAAAATACATAATAAACAAGCAAATTTGTTGAATTGATATCCCCGCCAATATGCTTCTGGACACAAAAGTGTTATGTTTGACACTAAAAAAAGCATTTTTTTGAAGATACAAAGGGCCATAACTCTGTTATTATCAGATGGTGTACACCTCTTCTGCATATCATACGAAGTTTCAATGAAATACGCCAAAGCACTTCCAAGATATGGCTCCTGACACAAAAGTGACGGACGGACAGCCGCTCGGACAGCGCCAAAACAATATCCCTCTGCCTCTGGCGGGGCATATATACTCATACCAAGTTTCAATGAAATCGGCAAAAGCACTTCCAAGATATGGCTCCTGACACAAAAGTGCCTAAAGTAAAAAGCATTTTTTAAAGATACAAAGGGCCATAACTCTGTTTTTAACAGATGGTATACAATGCCATTTGGCATGCATCATCCTCTTATGCATATATCTACTCATACCAAGTTTCAATGAAATCCGCCAAAGCACTTCCAAGATATGGCTCCGGACACAAAAGTGCCTATAGTAAAAAGCATTTTTTCAAGATACAAAGGGCCATAACTCTTTTTTTAACAGATGGTGTACAATGACATTTGGCGTGCATCATCCTCTTATGCATATATAAACTCGTACCAAGTTTCAATGAAATCCGCCAAAGCACTTCCAAGATATGGCTCCGGACACAAAAGTGCCTATAGTAAAAAGCATTTTTTCAAGATACAAAGGGCCATAACTCTGTTATTAACAGATGGTGTACAATGCCATTTGGCGTGCATCATCCTCTTATGCATATATATACTCATACTTAGTTTCAATGAAATCCCCAAAAGCACTTCCAAGATATGGCTCCGGACACAAAAGTGCCGGACGGACAGCCGGACGGACAACGCCAAAACAATATCCCTCCGCCTCTGGCGGGGGATAACAAGTTTTGTAGGCCAAGCTCAGAAGATTTTGATCGTGGCTGTACAGTGTGTACTTAACAGTGGCTTGCCAAATCAAGACGGAAAAAGAGATTAATGGCTGCTTATAAGCCAAGGGCAAAAAAAACAAGAGGGCCATGATGGCCCTGTATCGCTCCACTGTTTTTTTATGCGAAAAAAACGCGCAATGCGCATGGGTTGAAATGTACTCAAGCATGTGACTTTCTCTGTCTATCCCTCGTCCCATTGGACGCTTAAAGTTGGAAGGGTGAGCATTTTTATATATGGAAAAAGTTACTACCGTGTTAACTAAACAGACTAAAAAGCCTGTGAATTGTTCCTTTGAAGCACAGTCCCATTGCTTATAACGCAGGTACATTTATCTCTCCAAAAGATATTGTCGTTCTTTCTATTTCACATATTTTTAGATGCTGAAGATCAAATATACGCATTTAATTTGAAACAGATTCACAAGACCCGTAGGAATCAAAATGCCTTAACACTTTACCAAACTACACATTTTGGACTTTCCAAATTTGAAAAAAGTTGCAGACGACAATTAAATTGTAATGGAATATTAAGGAAATAATCAGGTAGGGTAGAAATAATTGTGATAAAAGGAGAAATTGCTCATCTTGAGAAAATTCTCATTTTATCATAATTTTTTATAAAGTCGTCAGCTATAAACCCGTAAAATCCTGTTGGTGTTTGGTAAAGGGTTAATAATCTCTGGTTCCTTCTTAAGAGCCTTTCACACATTTATAACAAATACAATAGTAGCATCTTTCTTTGTAAAGAATCATCTCAAACAAGGGCTGTTTGTAAAACATGCATGCCCCCCCATATGGGCTGTCAGTTGTAGTGGCAGCAATTGAGTGAATACATTTTTTGGCACTGTGACCTTGACCTTTGACCTAGTGACCTGAAAATCAATAGGGGTCCATCTGTGAGTCATGATTAATGTACCTATGAAGTTTCATGATCCTAGGCGTAAGCTTTCTTTAGTTATCATCCGGAAACCATTTTTTTGTGTGAAGTCACAGTGACCTTGACCTTTGACCTAGTGACCTGAAAGTCAATAGGGGTCATCTGCAAGTCATGATAAATGTACCTATGAAGTTTCATGATCCTAGGCGTAAGTGTTCTTGAGTTATAATCCGGAAACCATTTTTCTAAGTTGAGTCACCGTGACCTTTGACCTAGTGACCTGAAAATCAATAGCGTTCTTGAGTTATCATCCAGAAAACATTTTACTATTTCGGGTCACAGTGACCTTGACCTTTCACCTGAGAATCAATAGGGGTCATCTGCGAATCATGATCAATGCAACTATGAAGTTTCATGATCGCATAAAACGTTCTTGAGTTATCATCCGGAAACCATTTTACTATTTCCGGTCACCGTGACCTTGACCTTTGACCTAGTGACCTGAAAATCAATAGGGTTCATCTGCGAGTCATGATCAATGTACCTATCAAGTTTCATGATCATAGGCATAAGCGTTCTTGAGTTATCATCCGGAAAACATTTTACTATTTCGGGTCAACGTGACCTTGACCTTTGACCTAGTGACTTCAAAATCAGCAGGGGTCATCTGCGAGTCATGATCAATGTACCTTTGAAGTGTCATGATCCTAGGCCTAAGCGTTCTTGAGTTATCATCCAGAAACCATCTGGTGGACGGACATACAGATGACGGACGGACCGACATGTGCAAAACAATAAACACCCTCTTCTTCGAAGATGGGCATACATATAATTAACAACCCACACATCCCTTAGACCAAAGGCCTGAGAATATTATGATAATCTTAAGATTATTTCTTATATTTATAAATGTATTTAATTAAGTAATACATATGACTTCTAAGATCAATTCATAACTTATATTAAGAAAATTATAAAATGATCAGAAATTTATATAGATCGTTGAGCAATTGACAATCATATCTCCACAATTCATGAATCACAATTCACAAATGGAACAATGAATCATTAGTTATTAAAAAGCAGCATATAGACAGTTAAGAACATTGCACTTCATTAATTCCAACACCTTCTCTTGGATACAAAGTTTGAGTTTACAATGCAGAATCATATATTGACTTTTATGGAAATAATTATGTTCATGGAAGTTGTGTTGTAAAATCAATAAGATATTATTAAACTGGTTTAAACACTACAAAAAAGACATTAAATAAATATGTCATCCGAAATTTTTTTATCTGGATATATGGTCACTTTAGACATATTTATATAAATCCCGACTTTTTTTAGGTTTATAAGAAAAACATTCAGAACACATGTTCTTACTTCAATTCCTTTGTAAGCAGTCACCATCTGATCTAAAATGGCACTAAATGACAAGGTTTTATCTCATGTTTACAAGATGTTGTTGTTGTTGTTGGTCACAGCCACACGGCCGCAGTAATCTCCTCTGGTAAACGTCATATGTTCAGTTTTGTGACCTCCCGGGACAGGGTCAAATTTGAGCCCTGGGGAATAATTTGAACAAATTTGGTAGAGAACTATTAGATATCACAACATACCAAATTTAGTAGCCCTAGGCTCTATAATTAAGAACAAGAAGATGTTTGAAGTTTGCACAAAATAGGCCTTATTTAAGCATATGTTCATTTTTGTGACCCCTGGGGCAAGGTCTAATTTGTTCCCAGGGGCATAATTTGAAAAAACTAAGTAGAGAACTATTAGATGTCACAACCTACCAAATTTGATAGAAATAGGCCCAATGGTTATGGACAAGAAGATTTTTATAGTTTGCACAAAATGGGCCCAATATAAGCATATGTTCAATTTTGTGACCCCTGGGGAACGGTCAAATTTGATCCCAGGGGCTTAATTTGAACAAACTTGGTAGAGGACTATAAGATGTCATTACATACCAAATTTGGTAGCCCTATGCCATACGGTTATGGACTAGAAGATTTTTAAAGTTTGCACAAAATAGGACTTATATATGCAAATTTTCGATTTTTTGACCCCCCAGGGCGGGGTCAAATTTGACCCCAGGGGCATAATTTGAACAAACTTGGTAGAGGACTATTAGATGTCACTACATACAAAATTTGGTAGCCCTAGGCCCAATGGTTATGGACAAGAAGATTTTTAAAGTTTTCACAAAATAGGCCTTATATAAGCAAATTTTCAATTTTTTGACCCCCCGGGGCAGGGTCAAATGTGACCCCAGGGGCATAATTTGAACAAACTTGGTAGAGGACTATAAAATGTCACTACATACCAAGTTTGGTAGCCCTAGGCCCAATGGTTCTTGACAAGAAGATTTATAAAGTTTGCACAAAATAGGCCTTATATAAGCAAATTTTCAATTTTTTGACCCCCAGGGGCAAAGTCAAATTTGACCCCAGGGGCATCATTTGAACAAATTTGAAAGAGGTTCACCACAGGAACATTCCTGAGAAATTTCATCAGAATTGGACCAGTAGTTTAGGAGAAGAAGATGTTTTAAGAAAAAGTTAACGCACGCACGCACACACGAAGGACACAGGACCATGACAAAAGCCCCGCTGGCCTTTGGCCAGTGGAGCTAAAAATCAGAAAAAAAAACTGTTACACATAAGTGATTGCTTTCTTGTGTACAAGACTGCTTGTTATAGCTAGTTAACATTACATGTACAATTTATTATTAATTCTAATCCTTTGAACATAAATACTCCTTAAAATTATCGGATTTTGATTTTTACTCATCATTTAAAAATTTCATGAGTGAAATACGCCTCGGCTGAAAAAAATTATCTGGAGCTATGAGTGGGAGGTGTATCTGTCTCTTTGGGGTGTGTATCAAGCCCAGTGGGAGGTGTGCCCAGCTCAGTGGGACATGTATCAAGCAGCATTTTTTTTCACCTGTTTGGGAACAGGTCCTGTCCCCTAGAAATTGGGAATTTTTGAGTCGCGAAATCCTTCAAATTGGGAATTTTCGCGTCGTGAAATCCATCAAATTGGGAAATATCAAGAATCATACAAATACATCAACTGGAATCTATTTTATGTAGTAAACAATGCTTTTATACACTATCAATGGCATTCTGGGATAGGGTAGATCATAAGTCTGTATAACAAATACCAGTTTATGAAAAAAAATATTAAGAACTGGTTTTCCAAATAGAATTAATGGGTATTGCCGCAATATAACTGAAAATTGTTTAAAATGGCATAAAGCCCAATTGAACAATTACTTTGTGTGGCAATTTGAGATAACTTGTCTAAATTAAAAGGACCAGCAGATGACCAATGTTATAATGGAAAACAGAAATTTAGGTGGCTAAATTTATGCTTGGCTGATTTTGTTTTGTTCTTTCTTCAAGTAGTATTTTGAATTGTGACTCATTTTCTGGCTATTTATATAAAAACCACGATGCGAGTGTGCAAAATCGTCGGAAGTTGTTGACTATTTACTTCGCCGCGAGTATTTGAAGAGTAAAACGAGATTTCGGATTTCCATATTTGGGTTTGTTTACTACGTAAAGATGTCGCTACGAATAAAACCAAAACCCGGGAAAATATTTTGTCAAAGTCGGAATTTCGAAATATCTATCATTCTTTTCGGATAAGGGTTTTATTTTGTATATTGAATCTGTATTTAACGAGAACGTTCAATAAACAACTGTCACGAACATGTGAAACATTGTTATCGAAGCGTACAAAACAAGGTCAATTTTACTACTATTGCCTTATTTGGTTGACTGTTTCCCCGCCAGCATTCAATAATGCCGCATTATGTATATTGACTGGGGAACAGTCAACTTGGTAGCTAGGTGGCTCCACCTATCGGAAGTTGTGTCGGCCTCATTCTAAAAGAACAACAACAACTACAACAACAACCGTTTCCTTTTCATACTTGTTTATTAACTTCTGAAGTCGTTTTGAGACAAAAAAGATTTTCGAATCGATACGAGGCCGTTTTTATATAAACTATTTGGGATAAGACCGTTTTCTAAATTGGGAAGGGTCCGTCGGCGATTTTGGGACCAGGTCCGGTCCCGATTGGGAACAGGGCAGTTTACCGGACCCGTTCAAAGAAGGGAAAAAAACGCTGTCAAGCTCAGTGGGAGGTGTATCAGGCTCAGTGGGACATGTATCAGGCTCAGTGGGACGTGTGTCGGGTTCAGTGGGACGTGTATCAGGCTCAGTGGGACGTGTATCAGGCTCAGTGGGACATGTATCAGGCTCAGTGGGACATGTATCGGGCTCCGGGGGAGGTGTATCAGGCTCAGTGGGACATGTATCGGGCTCAGGGGGAGGTGTATCAGGCTCAGTGGGACCTGTATCAGGCTCAGTGGGACGTGTATCAGGCTCAGTGGGACGTGTATCGGGTTCAGTGGGATGTGTATCGGGTTCAGTGGGACGTGTATCAGGCTCAGTGGGACCTGAATCAGGCTCAGTGGGACATGTATCGGGCTCAGGGGGAGGTGTATCAGGCTCAGTGGGACATGTATCAGGTTCAGTGGGAGGTGTATCAGGCTCAGTGGGACCTGTATCAGGCTCAGTGGGACATGTATCGGGCTCAGTGGGAGGTGTATCAGGTTCAGTGGGACGTGTTTCAGGCTCAGTGGGATGTGTATCAGGCTCAGTGGGAGGTGTATCAGGCTCAGTGGGATGTGTTTCAGGCTCAGTGAAAGGTGTATCAGGCTCAGTGGGATGTGTTTCAGGCTCAGTGGGAGGTGTATCAGGCTCAGTGGGATGTGTGCCAGGCTCAGTGGGAAGTATATCAAGTGGGAGGTGTATCAGTGGGAGGTGTATCAGTGGGAGGTGTATCAGTAGGAGGTGTATCAAGGTCACCTTGCTGTTGGCCTCTTCACTCAGCTCCTCCTGGGTCTCTTTAAGCCTCCGTTTGTACAGCTCTGTCTTGCGGTCACACTCATTGATGAAGCTCTGCAGGTGCTCCATGGCCTAATAAACATTCGATTCATATATTGTAAAACCAAATGTATGTCTTATTTTCTCAATCTAACTTGTAAGTTATAATTTTTATCAGCAGATTGTCAACAATATTAATCTAAAAAATCTTATCTAAGAAATCTTGCTTCGTTAAGAGAAATGATATCAATTATGAAACTTATTTTAACATTTTGAAAACATGTTCCAAAACTGAATATACAATTATTGTAAATCAGGATTTTGTTGACAAGGCTCATACATAAAAAACTTACATCAATGTCATAGAAGTAATCTTTCTTCTTCGAGGCATTTTCAAAGTCAGCTCGCAAGGCTACATCATGATATTTTGGACAATCTCCAAGGTCCATCCGCTGTTCATGAATGCATATACATGTATATTCTAAATGTCAGTAAGAAGGGTTTAGCAATTTTGACATTAGTAACAATTTTAAAAAGACCTTGTGATCAAATGCAATTAAATCTTAACACTTTAACAGTGTTCATGCTAGCACACTCACTGAAGGTCTGTGGTAAAGTAAAATGAAAAATTGGCACAAATATTTTATGCATTTATATGATCTTGCAAGTAGGACAATTTATAAGTTCACTACAATATAATTAATTTGGGCAAGTGCTCTTTAAAAAGACTGCTTTCATCTTCTATTGTTTCCTTTAGAATAATTTGATTAATGCTTTGACATGCTGTCCAGCTACACCAATTGCAATTTTTAATAAGCTGTAGGACCTACCGTGCTTGATAGTATATCATGGGGACAGCAGCCTAGTAGAAAACTCTTACATACGCGAGGGTCATCAAATTTCATGGCACATCTAGAGGCATCACCTAGAAATATTCACGAGCTAAATGATGTAGAATGTGTGGGAATAATATCACCATCTGGAGGATATTAAGCTTCATGATTTCAACAATAAAACTGATAGGAACAGCACTAATTTTTAATAAAGCAGGATAAGATTTTTATTATGAAGCTGAAATTATACATTTGCATTTGCAAGCTTAGATGCAGCACATGATTGAAGGTTTGGTTGTAGGCACTACATTCACTGGTTTTATCGTTACTGGGTAACACCTACAGTGGCAAAAAACAACAGTTTTTCAAAATTCATTCACAAAATTGCCAGCATTTTTGGCAACAGCATTGGCTATGGAAAAAAACTTTTAGATATTTGGAAATACAATATTCAGTGTAGAAATAAAATAAAAATAGTTTACTCAATTTCCTGATTTTGTTCTTGTTGGGAACTAGCAGTAATGATGTTTGTGATTTAGTCATGTTTGCAATAAAAAAAAAATGAACTGGATTAAGGAACATAACTTATTATAAACAAGAGATGTGTTTGTCAGAAACACAATGCCCCATATTGCGCCGCTTTGAAGCCATATATTGACCTTTGACCTTGAAGGATGACCTTGGCCATTCACCACTCAAAATGTGCAGCTCCATGAGATACACATGCATGCCAAATATCAAGTTGCTATCTTCAATAATGCAAAAATTATTGCAAAACTTTAACCAAGGTTAAAGTTTTGGGACACACACAATGAATGAATGAATGACAGACAGGCCAAAAACAATATGCCCCCGATCTTTCGATCCGAGGGCATAAAAAAGAGTCAAAGACAAGAATAGCTTGCAAAAATCCTGGTTAATAAGTGCACAACTAGAAACATGATATCATAAATGAAATATGCATATGGCTCACATCACATTCTGTACATACCAACAGCAAACAATCTGAAAAAGAACGAAATATTGCAAGAGCATCAATTCCTATCTACTGGCACTTGAATTTTATACATACACTTCCCGGCTCTGCCACCATCCACCTTTGGAAAGAATGGTCAATGACAATGTTGTGTTAATTATCTGATAGGATAGAATGCTACAACAGAGATACGTACGCTATTACTGCAGCAAGAAACAAGCCAACCATTTGAAGACCCTCCTTTCTTGTAAAACAGACTTACATCTTCTATATGTATAAAAAAGTGTATGAAACAGTGAAATGAGACATATCCCATTATCATGTTTTTTAAATACATACAGTTCTTTAGGCTGGACTCTTTCCTCTTTTAATGCTTAGCTTGGAAATGCTTACATACCCATTCCCGATCTGATGGCGTTCTGATGGGTAAATTAACCATTGAGACTGACATTTCATAGACTGGTTAAATGCATTCTAATTTATAACTACACATTTTAAACAGACACACGGATGTATAAAAATTGCTTAAAAATATTCTTTACTTTTAAAACAATTATAGTTCAATACACACTGTGCTCAAAGAATCTGTTCCAGGTAAAAGGACAGGATTTTTTTCAAAACCCCTGAAAATAAACTTGTCTGTTTCACAGAGAATTCGCCCAAAATGCAAAAGCAATATTGAATAATGTACACAAAGTACATATGTACCCATTCATTGATTCAATAATGAAAATTGTATGAATGTTAAAAAAAGACAGTAAAAATGTCCATAAAACTGTTTTTTATGTTACCACAAACAAAATATTGTCAAAAAATTTACTCTTAAGTCACATTTCAAAGAAATTCATAATATCAACATTTTCCTGAAACGTTTAAGGTTATTTGAACTCACAGCTCAGACCGACGCCATCAGCCTTTCATATATTCTTGAAATCTCAGCATACGATAGGCCCCTTAAAAAGTAAACATCAGGAAATGGTCATTTTGTTGGCTTGAATACAAAATATTGATAATTATAAACATCAAATATAATCTATATTCTAATAAACTATACACATATTTTTTGTGTAGGCTTGATATCACTGGTGACTTAAAAAGTAACAACGCAGAGATTTTTTTTTCCTTACTGAAGTAAGTAAAGATAAAAAGCAATTTCCAAATACAGGGAAATATATTAATTTCCCAATTGCTGTCTGAAATATTCTCAAAATGAAGGAAAGTTTAGCCAATACCGTTACAAAACCTCATTATCCGCAAGAGAACGAAAAATGAACAGTGAACATTTCATCCAAAAGGCATGTTAAAGAATATCCAAGACGGGTTGGTGTAATTCAATACTATAATAAAGCAATTAAATACTCCAACTATTCCCAAACTCCCAAAAATGCCCTTCCCCCTCAGTGATTTTTTTTGCTAAAAATTACCGCCCATTTTTGGCTGCTTCCCAATCGCAAAAATCAACGTTTTCCCCAAAAAGCTGACCAAAATTTCCCCAAAAAAGCCCAATTCCCCCCCCCCCAATTTTTTTTTTTTTAAAGAAAAAAAGTCTCTTATGACTTATGATTTCTAAACTCTAGATCTCAACTTTTTATTTAAACATCCTGCAAAATATGCATATACATTTAGTTTAGTCCTTTTTGTTGATAAATAATTCCCAAATTTGCCACTTTCATCAATTAAAACTAGTGTTTTTCCCAGGCCATTTTAGCGTGGCGAAAAGCCACGCCGCCTTCACGGATAGCCACTCTGCCCTTTTGAAAGGAAAATTTCGCCACGCGCCTTTATCGATAACATCTTTATTGCCTTATGACCTAACTTGGTTGCAAAATCAGCGTCTTTGATTGTCTGTGATGCTCCGACTGTGCTTGATTTACTCGAGAGACATCAACATCTAATAGACTATATTAATTGAGCAGATTTAATCTATTACAGTGCTCGATTTATAGGTAGGTCTTACTGACTGCTCCAAAGCTGTGAATTAGTCATGCGTGAATAACCCCGTGTCAGTATCAAGCGATAATGCCAGAGGCTATGTTAAACCAAGCACACTTTTCGCTCGGCAATGTGTACTCCTCCACGACAAAATCGTTACTTCGGAGACTTTTGATGAAAAACTCGATGTTATTCTCGTGGCAATTGTGCATTGCATGCATTATTCAGTTATATCAAAACATATATATTTTTACGCATAATTACATTTAAAAACACAAACAACTTTATTCTTTATCATTTTCGTCTTTAAGATAATTAGATCTAATTATTGAAATAATTACTGAGACGTATACTAATTTAACAAAATGCGAATCGCATATACGATTTAACGTTGCTATGCGCACCTGTCGCTTACATCATTTGACATTTTAACAACATGGCGGACTATACAGAATTTAATTGTGACTCGGCAAAAATGGCAAATAACGTCGTAACCGATCGAATTAACGATGGAGTTTATACATTAAGAAGGAATTAATGAAATGTCTGTGATAATCAACGATGCATAAAAATGTTTTAGACAGCAACAACATTATTTATTTATTTGTAATCTACTCGGTGGATGTATGTCACGGAAACGAGTGTTTGCATATTGTTAGCGATCAATTTACTCGCAATGTTATTTTAAACATCTGGCAAAATTATTGTTAGAAAACGGGATAAGACAAACATGGTTTCATTTATATGTTAGTGGATCTGTGTATAATCAGATTCATATGCATTTATTGCTTTATTGTGTTTGTCGTGCTGTACAGTTCATTGAAACAGCATGGAACTTAAATGTACATCGCAAGGTAAATATATATTCATAATAATCATAGTAAGTTAAATACTTAGTACATCAAATGTGCTTGTTTATATGCTTTTTTTTCCACAACTGCTTCTGATGCGATTACATGTTTCCCCATAATTCAGGTATTCAGGGAACGTTTTTGCCCTTTTCTGCCTAAACTGCGCGCTAAAATGCCCTTTTTGAAAGTAATGCGCCATGCCCCTTTGCCCCCCTGAGAAAAGCACTATAAAACAATCCCAATTTGACCAGACTCCTTTTCCCAAAATGGCTTGAAAAACCCCTGAACATGCACTTAAGAACAATTTTAATTCTGTTACTTATAATCCTATTTATAATGGTTATTTTTTCCCAATTCCATGGTTTATCGTGCAATTTTTCCCAATATCATGGTTCCAAATTCAAATGGCAAAGGCTGTAACAAATAAAAGCAAAAAAAAATCACTGCCCCTTAAAGAATCTAAAGCGTAAGTAGACTGAGATTAAGCAAAGTTAAGAACTATTTGTAAAATTATTTTGACATAGAAAGGGAGGAAGTCAGCTGAAAGGACGAAAAATCACACCCCTGCAATTTGAAGATTTCATGACACAATTTAAGATTTTAGCGCAAAGTTTTCCCAAATGGCGCTGTATCTGTATTTTTCCCAAGTGGGTAAAAAATCGCTGCAACATAACTTGTAGATAACTTCAAAGTGTTTAAGATACACATACTAAAATTACCAATTAGTATATTAACCATACCATATCATTATGTATTTTAAAAAAATTGTCTACAACTGAGGCCAAAAAAAAGATTCATGTACAGTATTACCTAAGTCAGTTACTAAGTATGCATCCCATGTGTCAAACATTGATTAAATCAATAGTTTAACAAGATCATTTACATAAATATATGCCAATTGTAAAAAATGGACCCAATATTTTTTGGCTGATTCTGTACTCAACTTCCACTTTCAGGGAAAAAACATCTTTGGAAAGTTTGTTGATAATTCAGTAAAAAGTGAATGAGCAAAGTAAGTTGAATTGGAAAGTTTTGAATTTCTTGTATGAACTAGGATGCAATAACTTATATGTGTCTTGCACAATTTAGCTGGTTATCTATCTTGGCCTCCTTTTCAGTGATTTTTTTGCCCCTATTTGCAGCCTCTTTCAGGATGTTTCCCAGTTGCAAAGAGTAAAAAAATTGCTGTTTCCCAAGGTAACTTTTTTATTGTCAAACAAGATGTGTTTGTGAAACACAATGTCCCCCTATATGACGTTTGACCTTGAAGGATGATCTTGACCTTGACCCTTCACCACTCAAAATGTGCAGCTCCATGAGATACACATGCATTTCAAATATAAAATTGCTAGCTTCAATATTGCAGAAGTGACATTACATGAGCAATTTTGACCCATATATTTGACCTTGAAGGATGACCTTGACCTTTCACCACTCAAAATGTGCAGCTCCATGAGATACACAGGCATGCCAAATATCAAGTTGCTATCTTCAATATTGCAAAAGTATTCATAAAAAAGCGATTTGGGCCACATATATTTGACCTCTGACCTTGAAGGATGACCTTGACCTTTCACCACTCAAAATGTGCAGCTCCATGAGATACACATGCATGCCAAATATCAAGTTGCTATCTTCAATATTGCAAAAGTATTCATAAAATAAGCGATTTGGGCCACATATATTTGACCTCTGACCTTGAAGGATGACCTTGACCTTTCACCACTCAAAATGTGCAGCTCCATGAGATACACATGCATGCCAAATATCAAGTTGCTATCTTCAATATTGCAAAAGTATTCATAAAATGAGCGATTTTGGCCTCATATATTTGACCTCTGACCTTGAAGGATGACCTGGAGTGGACCTTTCACCACTCAAAATGTGCAGCTTCATGAGATACACATGTATGCCAAATATGAAGTTGCTATCTTCAATATAGCAAAAGTTATTGCAAAATGTTAAAGTTGGCGCAAACCAACCAACAGACAGGGCAAAAACAATATGTCCCCCACTACTATAGTGGGGGACATAAAAATCTGACCAAAATTTCTAAAAAATATGCCAAACTTTTCCAATAAACTTAATGTTTGGTTTATTGAGTTTATTATACAGCAATTTAATTCCCCAGCACGTAATAATATAAATTTTAGAAAGCAGTTAAACATGAACTTATAGACACCCTCTGACAGAAATTTCCCCTTAAACAATGATATCTAAAAGAACTAAAATAATACAAGTTAATCTGATCCAGTGTAGAAAATATGAAAAATCAGTGTCCGACAAATCCATTGCCCGGAGCCCGGGGGCTACCGAAATTTTTCATTGGGCTACTGAAATTTTCCAGCTGACGCCCGCCGGGCTACTATAAATCTATAAAAGCGGTAGCCCGGTTTATTGACAGACATACGTAGAAAAAACACGCTGACCATGTGTTTGTACACTGTGTATTGCTTATAATCCGATAAAGTGCAATCAATTATCTAATCAGTCACCGATCACTTGCGGTAATGTCTTAAACAGTAACAGTGTACTAATATTTTAATCACCCAATTAGAATCAACATTTGTCGTCTGCTAATAATATAATGAGAGCCGATTGGATAGTTGGCGCACATGATGCAACATCATTTCGCAGTTTGGAATTCTTTGTTAACCGCAACAATGAGTAATAGTGACAACGTTTTTGATGTCGTTAAATATCCAAGGACGCCGAACATTAAATAAATCAAAACAAGAGCGGATTCTTCAAAACGGTAACGAAACCGAAAATGAATATTTATAACAAGGGTGTGAACGCGGTTAACAACTGCTAATAAGTTTGCATTGTCAATTAATAATTGGATTAATCGACTGTTTATCAATAATCCCATATATGCCCCATTTATATTTTTAAAACCAAATTATGGGTGGGTAATATAGACGATAAGAGTCATAAACACAAACGTTTGAAATTTTCTAAAGTGTCAAATGAATTTCGGCATATGGTTCTATTTAAAGATATGATGAAATAAGCTCCCAATCAGGACCGTTGTATTGCAACATGCGTAAATCACCTGCCACGGTTTGCACGCGTTGTGCACAGCTATTTATGGTTACAAAATTCTACATTTAAGAAATGAATTTCTTTGTCCAGATAAAAAGCGCGCGAAAATTGGCGTTGGTGTATTTATTTGTAAATAAAAATTTTGTAGCGGGTACAACATTGAGATCATTTAATTTCCATTAAAAGTTTCGTTGTGAATTTCAACTAATGTACCGGGGTATCTCACGAATTATTTGACATTGACATTTCCTCTTAATAAATATAATGTAAACACGCTGTATCGTTACCGTTACGCTGTATCAGTTCCTTCATTATTGAAACAATTATTGTATTGTATACTGACTGCACACAAGTGTCGTAACATACGGATGCAATACGTAAATTCGGACAGTACTAAAAGTCGGACACAAGTAAATAAATGATTTAATACTCTTGATTTCTTGAAACTCGGTATTTGTTGTTAAAAAGGGCAATTGCATTGATTAACACCATACGAGTCAATCGTATTGATCATCTTAACCCTTTATTTACGTTTACGACTTAACGTGCTGTCCGAATTTAAGTACACATACATGTGCACATACATACAGTACACGCCACGCGTTTTCCCCAAAAAACGCGCTCCCTCCGCGTGTTTTTTTCTGCTAGCGAGTGTTCACGCGGCGTTGGAAGAGCGAGGTGAACTCGATAAAACGCTTGGCGTTACGCCGCGTTCGCTAATTCCCGCGGCGTGTATTACTTTAGGCTAGTCGGTAAATGCAGACACTTTCCGTTCTTATCAGTGATCGCCGCGCAACGCCGCGTTAGCAGTGTGCTACTGGGCATGCCAAAAAATAAAAACATTGTTATAATAAATTGTTTAAATACTGTAGTACATGTATAAAAAGATAATTGTATAGAAAATTAAATACGTATAAAAATTATGTTTTTTAATTCACAGGTACGTCTACAATATGAATTAGTCTAATATAATACATTTGACAAATTAATATTTAAATCATAACACATACGACACAAGAATAAATGTTCCGTAAAATTTCCAAATGAGAATAATAATTAGTAATCCGAAACACACTACGATTTTTAATTGTTAACACGACGTTTACAAATGCTTCCAATATACAGTCATGTATATTTCCCGACAAAAGCGCGCGAAAATTATGCTGCAATGTACAAGGTCAAGGTACAATGTATACTCCTGCAAAGCGTGCGTGTATTGATTTTGTTGATACAAACTTTGTAGCGCAGAGAACATTGTTGATTTCGGTTAAAAGTTTCTTTGGTATTTATTAACGAAATCATATAGCGAATAAGTTGATATTTCCTCTAAAATAATTTCAAATCGAACACGCCGAATCTTTATCGTCACGGTATTTTAGTAGAGTAATTATTTTAACACAAATTGTACTGTAAACTGATTACAGAAGACATCTGGGCGGAACTGGATCTTAAGTGTTTGACGTTATGAAAACACGCAAAGCATGTCTACTGACCGATTGTGTAGACTGCTGTATAGGGTGTTTTGACAAAAGGGATTAACATGTGTGAATGTCACTCTGCCGATTAGGTCCATAATTACTGGTAAACATTGTTTAGAATGTCGACGCAACAAGAATACAACTGTGAATATTAAATGCAATTATCAACTCAATAGTTACCACCTTTTAGCAATCAATGGAATAACCTACAAACAAAGAGAAAATCAATGCATTAGCGAGCAGAGAATAGACTTTGTTCCGACAATTAAAACCATTCCTTATGCATTCGTTGAACGTGTTTACTTGAGTAAGTTATGCCTTTAGACAGGAAGCGGCTTTTCTTTGATTACGTCAAACTGTCAATTCACACAGATTTGCGAGATTTTTAGGGTCCTTGGTCATTTGTATACATGTTCATTATAGAAAATCACCTGCTAACATGAAAACTTTGGATTAAGTTATCAAAATAAAAACAATGTTGCAAACTGTGTTTATATTAATTGGTAAGTATTAGTTAAAAGACGACGTTTTGTGTGTCGTAAATCAACGAGTTTTCTATTCAACCACAACTACTTCTACAACCACGTCGGGATCGATCTATCTTGGTTGTTTTTTTTAATTGTAAATATTATACTACATGTACATGTATGTACTTGTAATAAATGTAATTTTATTTGAAAATAAGGAAGTCAAACAAAATTAAATTGATTGTTATCTCGTAAAACGCGGAGTTTCCCCCGCGTTGCCAACGCCGAGGGCCGCCGCGTCGGTTTATCAGTTTTGCCGATCGTTAACCGCCGCGTCCAAAATCATCCAAACGCCGCGTATAGCGGGATTTTCTGAATCTCCCTCCCGGTCGAAACCCGCGGAATATGGAGGGAAATTGGGGAAAACGCGTGGAGTGTACTGTATAATATCTACATGTAGTATATGATTTTCTTTGGTACATTTACATTTAAGTACTCGGTGTCTGTACTGTAACATTAATTTACGATATTGACTGTGTACATCAGACTACTTGCTGTTTTATGTATATGTATGTATACATATTATGTAAATGTAAATGAAGAAATAAAATAAAGATGAAAACCTGCCTCTTATCATTTTGTAGGAAAATTTTATGGGCTACCAAATATTTTTATTGGTAGCCCAGTGGGCTTCCTGAAAAATAAGAAATTTGTCGGACACTGGAAAAATATAGCTTATTTAAATTATCTTTTGCTTTGAATTTGTTTTAAAAACAGTAAAATATGTTCAATTGATTATTAATTATTAAAGACTTATTTTTCCTGAAAATTCGGTGTTTCATGCTATTTTATTCGCCTTAAAAAGACCAGGCACTTTCCCGAAAATCAGATTAAAAAAACCTCATATAGTTTAATTTTCCCTTATTTCATGGTCTTCTGCAATTTTTTTCTCAAAAAGGCACAGGCTGTAAAAAAAAAAGCAAAATCAGGGTTCTCAATAACTTTTGAGCCAACAAGCCCAAATGTAAAACCAAAAGGCCTTCTAGAGGTCCGAGGGGGCATGCTCCCCCTCAAAATTTTTTAATTGAGCACTTGATTTCCTGCAAATTTAGCCATTTTGTGCTTATTTTAGTGGTCAACCAGGCACTTAAAATTTAGCATTTGTGTGTGCATTTTATGAATTTTAGCTTTTTAAAGTTAACTAACAAATGATTAATGGAAAAAGCTCTTTATTACTTTTGTAAAATTTTAACTCAACATGTGATGAACAGAACGTCAAAAAATTTTACTGCTTTTTGACCGATTCCAATATGCGCCTTTTCATTGTTGGTGTTGTAATGAGTTAAGGGAGATAATGAAGCGACGCCTTTGCATAATAGCAAATAGAAGCAAAATTACGAAAGACACGAAAATTTCGAAAAGTCAATTTCCGATTTTCCAAATCTGAGCGGTTTTCAACTCTCCAAAATCTGATTGCAAACGGCCGATTTGGCTGGCTCTTATTGAGAACCCAGGAAAGAATACCACTGCACTTTAATTTTACAAACATCTGCATTAAGATTGATGCTGATTCAATTAAAACTGTACAAGAAAGAGAGTACTTTTCAGTTCTTAAGTTTAGAACATTTGCATCCCTTCATTAAGGGTTTGAAAAACTTACCAATCTAAATCTTAAAAGTTGGTTCGAAATTACTTATTAAGTTATTTCATAAATCATCCGGTACGGAACGAAGGTGGACGAATCGGTGAGTAAATCAACAACTCTTATAACTTACCATCTCGCGCAGTTCCCATAAGTTCATCGAGCATAGCTCGAACTTGATCATGGGCAGACATATTTAGACCGTTACAAGCTTCTAGATTAAAATCTTAGAATACTATTTCGTCACAATAGTAAGGAGATTCGTGTTTCGTTTGTAGATAAAAATGGCGTCGGTTCCCTCCTGTGCAAAATTCGGATATCTTCGTTTAACAGTTTATTTCCGGTTAAATATTCCACGATGCGATTGGAGTTATTAAACTTACACGTTAAATAAATAGTTCATTCCTATCTCATAATCGTTATCAATGTGTTAACAATATCCATTCTTTATTTAAAAAAGAAGTAGGTCAATTAGCTGCTGCGGGTATATTTATTGAATTACAAAGATATATGAGAAGGCTGCATGATTGCTTGGTGGGTGGGAGGTCTTATGATCACTGGCAGCGCCTTTAAAACTTTCACTATTTCACTTAATGTACTCTCTGACAGCGACGATTCATTAGTGGGATGGGAGCCATTAGTGGTCCTTACCAAGAAAGTAGTGATGGCAGATCTCTCACTGGTCGTTTCTAGATCTAATCATTCTGTCATGCACTATCAATTGAAGAGCAAACTATGTTGCAGGTATATATTGTTTTTCGTAAAAAATCGAAGAATCTATTGGATGTGATTTAAGCATTAAATGTTGGTTCTATTAATATTTAGTCGCCGTTGAGAAAATAGTGTGTACAGATTTTAACTGGGCGGGGCTCGAGCGATCAGTTGAGAAGTTTGACTCCAATTAATTATAACTTAAATTAAAGACATTCTCAACAAACACCAGTTAATGATTATTTTTGAAACCCCGCAGTAAACGTCGTCAACAACAAAAATGAAAGAAATACGCATATTGAACATACCTTAAATTGCTCTTTCATCGCGTGCAACTATAATAATCAATTATTAATAGATGATAAACACCATGATTGACCCCCATAAACGAAGTTTAAATCGAGAAGTGTTGACGTTATTCATATCAAATTTCGAATTTTGAAACATAAGGTTTTCGGTAAACTGATGGCTTTTGCAGTCAAAAAGAAAGCAATCGAATGGGCGAGCAGCGGGATATAAATGTGTTTTTTATGTCACAAACTTTGTTCACCAAGTGTGGATATTCAAAAAGCTAAGTATAATAAGCGGGAGTACACCGATAATTCGCACGAATTGTATTTTAGGGTCTTTTTTCCGATAATAATACTTTATTTACCTCGTCCATAGGTATGTGTAGGTCGAGGTCATCCTGCTTCATACCGTACATACATTTTTGTGTAAGTATGAGTAAACAATGTTGTTATCAATTGTTAGAATATAATATCCTTATACATACATATACACTATATCATCTACAAATGTTTAAACATCTTAACAAAGCAAATAAAGTATATCATAAAAAATGAAAAGCAAATGTAGTGTTATAGCGTCTTGGTCAAGGTCACTTTCAATGTCAATGGTCAAATTAAGAAAACCGTGCCTTTACTTTTTTGTCGGAGACAAAAATGAAACTCATTGTGAGACTTATCGTGAAAATAATTACAACAATGTGTGGGCCTATGTGTGTTATATTTAAAGATTTTTTATACTTTTGATATTGTAACGAATTGCTCCGTTTACGGATTGCTCTGTTAAAACCATGCTCCGTTTTACAGTATAAATGGTTATATACCCTACGTTGGACGTACACATTGTGCATTACTTCACGGTGATAAGGCGATTACCACAACTATTCCGCTCACCGTCAAAAGTGATTACTTCTGTCAAGAGCACCGTATCCTTCTGACCAAAAGAAACATGGCGGACGAAGCAATATCAGGTAAGTGGGTGACAAAACGTTTTATTATAAGACACTGCAAAATGATTGCCACTAGCGAAGCACTCCATCGAATTTCTGAACCAACATTTAAAAGTTGACCAGTCGTGAAAAATATAGCATGACTTTGAAATAGTGTTTACAAAAAGTCGTGTCGCGCTCGACACCATTCGTACTTGTGAGAAAAATGTAATAATCAGATGATTGTCGATGTGTCAGACCTGATGTAACAGACTTAAATCATTGTATATACATGTATATAAAGAACATGCCATATGAACCTGTTTATTTTAATATCTGTTAAAGGCCTAATTTTTGGTGAAAACATGCATCGCTTATACATAAATATCGATGCACCGCGCAACACTGATTATAAACACCGTATTTATATTCCGTGTCACTGAGATTCGCGGCACCGCTAACTTCTGCACATGGTTTTAAATGATAAGCTAGAACGAGCCATCGTGAGCTGAATTAATTTGCGATAATCTTCCATTTATAAAAGTTACATGTCCCAGAATTGATCTTGAAAATGATGGCATACATAAAGGACCAACTAATTGTTTATAATGAGAATTCAATACTGCTCTAGCAGCTGGAGTTTCACTTCTTTATATTGCACCAAAAAAGGTTCGTCGGGGTCGATTATCTGGCTTTTCAGTACGTGGAGGGCACATGTTTAAGTCTAATGTTTCAATTTATCTGTATTGTTGTGGTAAAATACAATCATTATTAGTAATTATTGTCCCCAAACGGTTTCACCGGAGGGGACTTATGGTTTTCGCTCTGTGCGTCTGTGAGTCTGTTTGTCTGTCTGTCACACTTTTCTGGATCCTGCGATAACTTTTAATTTTCTTAATATTTTTTTCATGAAACTTGAAACATGGATAGATGGTTATATGGACACTATGCACGTCATTTCATTTTGTTCCTACGTCAAAAATTATGGTTGGTATGGCAACAAATATACTAGAAATACTGCTGAAAATGGTAGTTTTCTAGATCCTGCGATAACTTTAAAAGTTCTTCATATTTTTTCATGAAACTTGATACATGGATAGATGGCAATATGGACATTGTGCACGTCATTTCATTTTGTCCCTAATTTAAAAATTTTGGTTGCTATGGAAACAAAAAAAAATAATCTGACAATGGTGGAATTTCTGACAATGGTGGAGCCGGTAGGGGATATATATTGCTTGGCAATTGTCTTATTATTTATTGATTTCAGATTTATAACCAGTAAAAAATATGTCCAGCTACGATTTCGGAAAGGTATAAGCAAATGTTGGTGTAAAATTAACCGAAGGAAATAATAAATTTAGTTATGTATAGAGTGTACAACGTGATGTTGCATTCGTTAAATGTACTGAAATATGAATTTGGTGTTTGTGGCCAAAACCAAAGATATATACCAAAGATGCGCTCGCCTTCTTATATCAGAAACAAAGGAAATCCAATTATTAAAAAAAACTTTTTTAGACTGTCTATAGAAGCTTGTGAGTGCATGTCTCCATAGATAAAACATTACAGCGCGGTCCGTTTTAACGAGATGTAAAGGGTTCGAATTATATATAGTTATTTCCGTCAAGTATTAAAAACATATTAATCCAAATATTTTCTAAGTACATTGTAATATTCAGCACCCGGAGGAAATAGTCTCCTTGTCTTGTTTTTTTTTGTTTGTTCAAACAAATATTTTAACGTCTCTTCCTTCTGAAGGAAAAAATATCAGAATAAAGCGGTGCAAAAAAAAATCATAAAGATGCGGTGCTTTTACGGACATTGTTGAGCGGTGTTCATATTTCTATGATGTCAGTGTTTAGCGGTGCAAACTTGCTAACACGTGTAAAAGTAAAAATCACAGTTATATTCAATAAAGCATGCCATATTGTGTTGTTAATTGATTCTTGTACCATAAAATACCGTTAAACAAAAAAATCTTTCATTTAAAATGTTTAAAATCTGCAAAAAATACGATTTTTCGCGTCATTAATAGTCACTTCTTTCAAGACACGCTTAAATTGTTTTCACTATTTTGAAGTTAATAGCGACTCAATTTCGATGTGGTAAACGGCCATTAGATGTAAAGTATATACTTCGTTCGATGGAATATCTTTTTATTACCAACTTACCTTATTTTCTCGTTTTTTTCATCTTTCATTTCTGGACTCGCAAAAACGTTTGCGGCCATGTTTTTGACAGAAGGATTCGGTGCTCTTGTCAGAAGTATAAAATTTCGACGGTGAGCGGAAAAGTTGTGGTATTCGCTCAATTAATCACCGTGTACTTGGCTTAACGGTATACTCTATATACACAAATGTATGTCAAAACCTGCATATGTTGCGGTTCAGATATGTTTAAATTGTTATTCAGTACAGTTCTAATCATGATTCAGTATGTTGATATATTTTAAACATGGGTTGCATTTGATCCTATTTTGAAAATATAAATACAAATGAAATAAAATAACATGTAACAATTTATAGTGTATACATTAAGTAAAATTGGGGCACACATAAGTTTGAAACGAGACGGAGTGTCTTCGCAATAACCAAATTAATTAAATGGTCCAAGGTCAAGGTCCAAGGTAAAGGTCAAGTTCACAAATAAAAAAAATAATGCAGAAGTGACAAACATTGTGCGATGTACACGTATAAGCCTGGTTTAAGGCCATGGTCATCTTTCAAAGTGAATGGTCTACACATGATGTGCCGGTATAGCCACAAACAAAACACATTTAGGCTTCAATTCAATGCTAAATGTCAAAAAAGAACTAAACCGTTTTAAGTATAAAAATAATGTACAAATAACTCTTCACAAGTAATGTAAGTATATAATGAAGTTTTGAACAAAAGATTTGTAACCCAACCCGACGATCAAGACCATAATTCAATGTCAAATGTTAAACAGGAGGCAATTGAGACTTAGGCCTAATTTGTACAATCTTTCCCAGAGGTCAGCATATTGAGATACGTATCTTTGTGACAATGGTCACAGTTGCTGCTAACTATTTTTCCACGTAACATTTCGTTTGTATATAAATTATTTCAACCCTTTCACGCAGTCTTTTTTTCAATCTACCTGTATATCTTCTTCTTCTTTTTGTATTTTACTAATGATGCGAAGGAATTAATTAATCGACCATCACCGGCATTTTTTTTTTATTAAAAAGTAAATATTTACAAATGGTAAACCCCATCTTTTACTCTGGTTAAACATATTTAAAATAGTATTACATGTTCACTCCATTTTCTTTATTGTGTCAAATATGATGCTTCATGATTATGTCTGACTGATTCCAAATGCAGTACAACGCATAGTGACCCGTATTTTTGAGTTTTTAATGAAATTAAAGTCAAGCATAAAACACAACATACATACAAAATACTTAGATGTTAACAAATTTTGCATCGAATTATGGTTCGTCAGAAACTCGAGTAGTCAATTAATCAACGCCTAGAATACTTATTCACACCTACGTGATACGGCTCGTTAATATCGTAATTTACCTAATCTGCACCTGAGTTAAATATTGAATAACACATTACTCGATACGGGTCGCTGATATCTAAATTGATTTAATCTGCACCTTTTACCTTTGTCAAAAAAGAACACCTTTGAGTAAACACAAGGGGGTTTATCGAGTATTTAGATCCAAGATTTTATTGGACACATAAATTATACATTTTTATCTAACAGCATAAACTTGTTGACACAGTTCAACAAACACATTGTTTCAATACTAGAGAATACGTAAGTTTATTGCGTAAAAACAAACGGGTTTAATATATTACAAATTTTTATCTAACAATATAAACTTGTTGACACAGTTCAATCTATAAACTATTTTGAAGCATCTCTACTTGATCTACGGAAACTATGTACTGACGCTAATCGGAAACTAATTAAAACATAATAGAGGGTACGTGTTGACCAAATCGGGTACGAGTTGACTAGTGGGGGTACGTGTTGACCAAAAATCGGGTACGAGTTGACCGAAGGTACGTGTTGACTTAGGTACGAGTTGACTAGCTTCGACCCCACTCTGGCAATCGTGATACATCGGCTATCTCGGATTCCTCCGTAAGATAGGCCTCGTGGCTAACGGTCGCCATATTGCCTTGTATTACTACTTTACTACCCAAAAGGTTGTCAGTCTATTGTTATGAGGCTGTATACGATGCGCGTTGAACTAGCGCCAACCTTTTTACCGAAACTTTGATATAAATAGCACTATTAACGTTCATTTGTGTTGCATTTTGACCTATTATCCAAGTGATTTACTTTTCCATTATTATTTAATCACCCTATCATCCAATTTTTAAGATGAAATTACGGTGTTTACAAAACCAACCAAACCGAAAGTGAAACTGGATGCATTACGTTTCGCGATGTAAACATTAAATATTTGTTCAGTTTGAGGAAGCGAATCGATAATAGACGTTGGAATATGTATGCAATACAGACTATCATTGCCGATTGTAGTACTGGCTAAAAAATACCTTTTATGACAGGTCATGTATAGAACGTTAATCAAATAGTGACCATAAATCACTACAAATGTCTGGGTTGTTCATTAATATAATTAAAGGGATCTTTTCACGCTTTGGTAAATTGACAAAATTGAAAAAAGTTGTTTCAGATTCGCAAATTTTCGTTTTAGTTATGATATTTGTGAGGAAACAGTAATACTGAACATTTACCATGGTCTAATAGAGCCATTATATGCATCTTTTGACGATTTTAAAACCTAAAAATTATAAAGCGTTGCAACGCGAAACGATTGAATAATTTGGAGAGTTCTGTTTTTGTCGTTAAATTTTGTGAAACTACGAAGATTGCTTATATAGGGTATAAAATACGTCCAGCAGGTGTACTCGGCGGAATAGCTCAGTAGGCTAAAGCGATTTTACTTCAGGACTCTGGCAGGACACCAGGGGTCACTGGTTCGAAATCTGCTCCGGGCAATGTTCTTTTCCTTTTTTTATTTTTTTTTCTTGATTTTTAACTAGAGCTTTTACGATCCAATGTTTGCATTTATCAATATAAAGCATTTAATGAATAAGTTTAAAAAATGCCAAAATCTGTGAAAAGGCCCCTTTAATGCACGTTTCTGATCTAATTGCCTGTATCTAGTTGTAATTACCATGATATTGATAAAATTAAAACGTTTTTTTTTTCATAAATTAACATTACATGTTTTATTTTTATCATTTAGGGAATATATAATTGTATCATTATCATCATTAAATATTATGAAAATGATCTAAATTATCATGATTACTTTAAAGTATAATTTTTAAATTTTACTCATTATTTTTAATGAATTTGCACATTTGCTTGATTCAAAATAAAATGTATTAATAAGGGTTTCAGTTGTTAGTTTTAACCCATTTTTAGTTCAGTTAAATTTAAAGTACTAACTACGTACATGTATGTGAAATGCTCTTGAGTTTGTTTCCTGGGCCTAGAACCAGTACTTGGGTGTCTCTTGGAGATTTCTTAAGAATGCTCCCACACTGGGGATCAAACCAGTGACCTCCAGATCATTAGGTGGACACCACATCCATTACACATCAGCGACCTTTAATTAGTAAATTACTTTAGTATTGCAGCATTATATAATGTAATGTTGCTACATATTTTTGAAAAATGATTAATGTGCAGTACTTAATAAATCTAAATGCATACAATTGTAATTGTGTATATTGTGTGATTATTAGTTACAAATTCCCTTTTTACAGGTAAACTGGATTATGAAAGACTGATAAACATAAAATTGACAACTCATCTCCCCAACAATACTTTGTGTGGCTCATTCTCAGAACAAACCCATAGTCAGTGAGAAAACAACAGTGTAAAAAGACCACTTGATTGTGACAATTATGGCTGACCAAGCAAATGTTATCATTTAAAATAAAGAAAACTTCCAGTTCAATATACATTTCATACCAATTATGACATTGGCCAACACAGAAAATAATTATAAGGTTGATTTTCCCCAAATTGACTACTTTGTCTGAAAATAAAAGTCCTAAATGATGTAATAGAAACATACATATTTAATTTTTAGTTTTACAAGGATATATATATATATTATAATATCTTTTTATCGATGGTTAATCAATTTAAGTTTAACTAATATATACATACACATTTTATACATGTGTATGCTTTGATTTTTTTCTATTGAAGCCAAATTAATATCCCATAAGATAGATAGATAATATCACAGCAGTATTCCTAGTTTGTCTGCAAGTACTGCAGAAATCGTGGATTATTATTTTACTGAGTCAGCCTTAATCTTTATATTATAATTGTTAAAACAGATTAAGATGTGCATTATACAATTGAGGATGCATCAAGATTAAAAAATGGTACATGTATAAATTAATAAAGAATCAATAACAATCAGAAACTGTGCATTTTTTTCAGTATTGTGTGAAAGGATTTGAAGTAATTATGTGTTTTTGAAATTTGATTTATGTGAATTTGAATAAATATATAAAATTTAGTGATTTTCTCAGACAAAACTGTTAATTACATACTAAAGTATTCAGAATGTACTATTGTAATATTCATTCGAATTATTTAGTACAAAAAGCACTTTTCCCTGGCATTTGTATTTATAGTAATTGCATATTTTATAATTCTGACAGCATTTATAAACTGTGTTCATGCAAGCATGAACAGGGTTTCATTTTTTGAGTATTTAAACAAGAGGGCCATGATGGCCCTGTATTGCTCCACTGCTGAAAAAAGGCTGAAACAAATTTCTCTGCATGTGCAAATACTTAAATATAGGCCCTATTTAAGCACATGTACACTTTTGTGACCTTCTGGGCTGGGTCAAATTTAACCCCGGGGGCATAATTTGAGCAAACTTTGTAGAGCACTACATACAAAATGTGGTAGCCCTAGGTCCTAGAGTTAAGGACAAGAATATTTTTAAAGTTTTCACAAAATAAGCAAGATATAAGCGTATATAATGTTCAATTTTGTGACATGCGGGTCAGGATCAAATTTGATCCAAAGGACATCATTTATACAAACTTGGTAGAGGACTATAAGATGTTACTGCATACCAAATTTGGTAGCCATAGTCCAAATGGTTTTCGACAAGAAGATTTTAAAGATTTCACAAAATAGGCGCTTTAAAAGCGTTTAATCAATTTTGTAACCCCCCGGGGCAGGGTCAAAGTTGACCCCAGAGGCATTATTTGAACAAATTTGGTAGAGGTTTATTAGATGTCACTACAAACCAAATTTGGTAGCCCTAGGCCCAATGGTTATGGACAACAAGATTTTTAAAGTTTTCACAAAATAGGCCCCATGTAAGCGTATGTTCAGTTTTGTGACCCCGGTCAGGGTCAAATTTGACCCAAGAGGCATAATTTGAACAAACTTGGTAGAGAACTATAACATGTCACTACATACCAAATTTGGTAGCCCTATGCCTTATGGTTAAGGACAAGAAGAGTTTTAAAATTTTCACAAAATAGGCACTATATAAGCATATAATTGATTTAGTGGCCCCCGGGGCAGGGTCAAATTTGACCCCTGGGGCATAATTTGAACAAACTAAGTAGAGGACTATACAATGTCACTACATACCAAATTGTGTAGCCCTAGGCCTAATGGTTATGGACAAGATTTTTTTTAAGTTTTCACAAAATAGGCCTTATTTAAGCAAATTTTCAATTTTGTGACCCCCAGGGCAGAGTCAAATTTGACCCCAGGGGCATAATTTGAACAAATTTGAAAGAGGTTCACCCAGGAACATTCCTAAGAAATTTCATCAGAATTGGACCAGTAGTTTAGGAGAAGATGTTTAAAGGAAAAGTTTATGCATGGATGCACGAGCTAAAAATCAAATTAAACATTTAGTTTTGATGTAAAATCAGTTTTTATATGCAAGTGTCTATTTCACTTATAAATTAAAACAGCATATTATTCATTATTAAAAAGATTATTCCAAGCTTGATGTCATATTTCAACTTTGCATAGCGTAGTTAATTGAACATTGTATTGAACTGTATGGGCAGCTATATTTTTTAATTTATGTATGTTGTATGATACAAAATGCATTATTTCTACCACAAGTAGACCATATAAGGCCTACTGCTACTAAATAGGCACTGGTATGAATTTGACACTGTTTTTCACACTTGCATATAAAAACTGATTTTACATCAAAACTAAATGTTTAATTTGATTTTTAGCTCGTGCATCCATGCATAAACTTTTCCTTTAAACATCTTCTCCTAAATTACTGGTCCAATTCTGATGAAATTTCTTAGGAATGTTCCTGGGTGAACCTCTTTCAAATTTGTTCAAATTATGCCCCTGGGGTCAAATTTGACTCTGCCCTGGGGGTCACAAAATTGAAAATTTGCTTAAATAAGGCCTATTTTGTGAAAACTTAAAAAAAATCTTGTCCATAACCATTAGGCCTAGGGCTACACAATTTGGTATGTAGTGACATTGTATAGTCCTCTACTTAGTTTGTTCAAATTATGCCCCAGGGGTCAAATTTGACCCTGCCCCGGGGGCCACTAAATCAATTATATGCTTATATAGTGCCTATTTTGTGAAAATTTTAAAACTCTTCTTGTCCTTAACCATAAGGCATAGGGCTACCAAATTTGGTATGTAGTGACATGTTATAGTTCTCTACCAAGTTTGTTCAAATTATGCCTCTTGGGTCAAATTTGACCCTGACCGGGGTCACAAAACTGAACATACGCTTACATGGGGCCTATTTTGTGAAAACTTTAAAAATCTTGTTGTCCATAATCATTGGGCCTAGGGCTACCAAATTTGGTATGTAGTGACATCTAATAAACCTCTACCAAATTTGTTCAAATAATGCCTCTGGGGTCAACTTTGACCCTGCCCCGGGGGGTTACAAAATTGATTAAACGCTTTTAAAGCGCCTATTTTGTGAAATCTTTAAAAATCTTCTTGTCGAAAACCATTTGGACTATGGCTACCAAATTTGGTATGCAGTAACATCTTATAGTCCTCTACCAAGTTTGTATAAATTATGTCCTTTGGATCAAATTTGATCCTGACCCGCATGTCACAAAATTGAACATTATATACGCTTATATCTTGCTTATTTTGTGAAAACTTTAAAAATATTCTTGTCCTTAACTCTAGGACCTAGGGCTACCACATTTTGTATGTAGTGCTCTACAAAGGTTGCTCAAATTATGCCCCCGGGGTTAAATTTGACCCAGCCCAGAAGGTCACAAAAGTGTACATGTGCTTAAATAGGGCCTATATTTAAGTATTTGCACATGCAGAGAAATTTGTTTCAGCCTTTTTTCAGCAGTGGAGCAATACAGGGCCATCATGGCCCTCTTGTTTAAATACTCAAAAAATGAAACCCTGTTCATGCTTGCATGAACACAGTTTATAAATGCTGTCAGAATTATAAAATATGCAATTACTATAAATACAAATGCCAGGGAAAAGTGCTTTTTGTACTAAATAATTCGAATGAATATTACAATAGTACATTCTGAATACTTTAGTATGTAATTAACAGTTTTGTCTGAGAAAATCACTCAATTTTATATATTTATTCAAATTCACATAAATCAAATTTCAAAAACACATAATTACTTCAAATCCTTTCACACAATACTGAAAAAAATGCACAGTTTCTGATTGTTATTGATTCTTTATTAATTTATACATGTACCATTTTTAATCTTGATGCATCCTCAATTGTATAATGCACATCTTAATCTGTTTTAACAATTATAATATAAAGATTAAGGCTGACTCAGTAAAATAATAATCCACGATTTCTGCAGTACTTGCAGACAAACTAGGAATACTGCTGTGATATTATCTATCTATCTTATGGGATATTAATTGGCTTCAATAGAAAAAAATCAAAGCATACACATGTATAAAATGTGTATGTATATATTAGTTAAACTTAAATTGATTAACCATCGATAAAAAGATATTATAATATATATATATCCTTGTAAAACTAAAAATTAAATATGTATGTTTCTATTACATCATTTAGGACTTTTATTTTCAGACAAAGTAGTCAATTTTGGGAAAATCAACCTTATAATTATTTTCTGTGTTGGCCAATGTCATAATTGGTATAAAATGTATATTGAACTGGAAGTTTTCTTTATTTTAAATGATAACATTTGCTTGGTCAGCCATAATTGTCACAATCAAGTGGTCTTTTTACACTGTTGTTTTCTCACTGACTATGGGTTTGTTCTGAGAATGAGCCACACAAAGTATTGTTGGGGAGATGAGTTGTCAATTTTATGTTTATCAGTCTTTCATAATCCAGTATACCTGTAAAAAGGGAATTTGTAACTAATAATCACACAATATACACAATTAAAATTGTATGCATTTAGATTTATTAAGTACTGCACATTAATCATTTTTCAAAAATATGTAGCAACATTACATTATATAATGCTGCAATACTAAAGTAATTTACTAATTAAAGGTCGCTGATGTGTAATGGATGTGGTGTCCACCTAATGATCTGGAGGTCACTGGTTTGATCCCCAGTGTGGGAGCATTCTCAAGAAATCTCCAAGAGACACCCAAGTACTGGTTCTAGGCCCAGGAAACAAACTCAAGAGCATTTCACATACATGTACGTAGTTAGTACTTTAAATTTAATCGAACTAAAAATGGGTTAAAACTAACAACTGAAACCCTTATTAATACATTTTATTTTGAATCAAGCAAATGTGCAAATTCATTAAAAATAATGAGTAAAATTTAAAAATTATACTTTAAAGTAATCATGATAATTTAGATCATTTTCATAATATTTAATGATGATAATGATACAATTATATATTCCCTAAATGATAAAAATAAAACATGTAATGTTAATTTATGAAAAAAAAAACGTTTTAATTTTATCAATATCATGGTAATTACAACTAGATACAGGCAATTAGATCAGAAACGTGCATTAATTATATTAATGAACAACCCAGACATTTGTAGTGATTTATGGTCACTATTTGATTAACGTTCTTTACATGACCTGTCATAAAAGGTATTTTTTAGCCAGTACTACAATCGGCAATGATAGTCTGTATTGCATACATATTCCAACGTCTATTATCGATTCGCTTCCTCAAACTGAACAAATATTTAATGTTTACATCGCGAAACGTAATGCATCCAGTTTCACTTTCGGTTTGGTTGGTTTTGTAAACACCGTAATTTCATCTTAAAAATTGGATGATAGGGTGATTAAATAATAATGGAAAAGTAAATCACTTGGATAATAGGTCAAAATGCAACACAAATGAACGTTAATAGTGCTATTTATATCAAAGTTTCGGTAAAAAGGTTGGCGCTAGTTCAACGCGCATCGTATACAGCCTCATAACAATAGACTGACAACCTTTTGGGTAGTAAAGTAGTAATACAAGGCAATATGGCGACCGTTAGCCACGAGGCCTATCTTACGGAGGAATCCGAGATAGCCGATGTATCACGATTGGCTTCGACCCGTATAATAAACTGCAGGGCAGGTATAAAACCCGGAACTATCCGGAAATCTTTATGGTAAAACCCGGAACCGATATAAATGGTTATAACTTCATTATTATTCGTCCGATATTAATTATAATGGTACCGTTGTAAAGAAGATCCTCTACAGATTCTAACCATATCAAAATATTTTATGGCAGGGTCGTAGTCGGCCTGTAAATCGCGGACAAAGTCGGCCTGTTTTAAACGTTTTTTTTTACACACGCAAATGCCGAAAAGAAAACCCGGAACCGATATAAATGGTTATAACTTCATTATTATTCGTCCGATATTAATTATAATGGTACCGTTGTAAAGAAGATCCTCTACAGATTCTAACCATATCAAAATATTTTATGGCAGGGTCGTAGTCGGCCTGCAAATCGCGGACAAAGTCGGCCTGTTTTAACGTTTTTTTTTAACACGCAAATGCCGAGAAGAAAACCCGGAACCGATATAAATGGTTATAACTTCATTATTATTCGTCCGATATTAATTATAATGGTACCGTTGTAAAGAAGATCCTCTACAAATTCTAACCATATCAAAATATTTTATGGCAGGGTCGTAGTCGGCCTGTAAATCGCGGACAAAGTCGGCCTGTTTTAACGTTTTTTTTACACACGCAAATGCCGAAAAGAAAACCCGGAACCGATATAAATGGTTATAACTTCATTATTATTCGTCCGATATTAATTATAATGGTACCGTTGTAAAGAAGATCCTCTACAGATTCTAACCATATCAAAATATTTTATGGCAGGGTCGTAGTCGGCCTGCAAATCGCGGACAAAGTCGGCCTGTTTTAACGTTTTTTTTACACGCGCAAATGCCGAGAAGAAAACCCGGAACCGATATAAATGGTTATAACTTCATTATTATTCGTCCGATATTAATTATAATGGTACCGTTGTAAAGAAGATCCTCTACAGATTCTAACCATATCAAAATATTTTATGGCAGGGTCGTAGTCGGCCTGTAAATCGCGGACAAAGTCGGCCTGTTTTAACGGTTTTTTTACACACGCAAATGCCGAAAAGAAAACCCGGAACCGATACAAATGGTTATAACTTCATTATTATTCGTCCGATATTAATTATAATGGTACCGTTGTAAAGAAGATCCTCTACAGATTCTAACCATATCAAAATATTTATGGCAGGGTCGTAGTCGGCCTGCAAATCGCGGACAAAGTCGGCCTGTTTTAACGTTTTTTTTTACACACGCAAATGCCGAGAAGAAAACCCGGAACCGATATAAATGGTTATAACTTCATTATTATTCGTCCGATATTAATTATAATGGTACCGTTGTAAAGAAGATCCTCTACAGATTCTAACCATATCAAAATATTTTATGGCAGGGTCGTAGTCGGCCTGTAAATCGCGGACAAAGTCGGCCTGTTTTAACGGTTTTTTTTACACACGCAAATGCCGAGAAGAAAACCCGGAACCGATATAAATGGTTATAACTTCATTATTATTCGTCCGATATTAATTATAATGGTACCGTTGTAAAGAAGATCCTCTACAGATTCTTACCATATCAAAATATTTTATGGCAGGGTCGTAGTCGGCCTGTAAATTGCGGACAAAGTCGGCCTGTTTTAACGGTTTTTTTACACACGCAAATGCCGTAAAGAAAACCCGGAACCGATATAAATGGTTATAACTTCATTATTATTCGTCCGATATTAATTATAATGGTACCGTTGTAAAGAAGATCCTCTACAGTTTCTAATATTATATAAAATAGTTTAAGGCAGGGTCAGAGTCGGCCTGTAAATCGCGGACAAAGTCGGCCTGTTTTAACGGGGTTTTTTTACACACGCAAATGCCGTAAAGAAAACCCGGAACCAATATAAATGGTTATAAATGCATTATTATTCGTCCGATATTAATTATAATGGTACCGTTGCAAAGAAGGACCTCCACAGTTTCTAATGATGTTAAAATATTTTATGGCAGGGACAGTGTCAACCTGTAAATCGCTGTGCGGTAAAAGTTGACCGAAAAATACCGTGTTTTTTTACACAGAACAATGTCTTGATGAAAACACGGAAAAGCTAAAAGGGGTTATAAAAGCATCCTTTTCCCAACCGACCATACATTTTTGGTACCGTTGTTACGGTATTCTTCCACTGTTTCTAAATATGTAAACAAATATTGTGAGAAAGCATAATATGAAATAAGGCGAAGCATCAAAGCGAAAATGGTTATAAATGCATTATTATTCGTTCGATATTAATTATAGTGGTACCGTTGTAAAGAAGATACTCCACAGTTATTAACCATGTCAAAATAATTTATGGCAGGGTCAGAGTCCGCCTGTATATCCCGGTCAAAGTCAGCCTGTTTTAACGGGTTTTTTTTGCTTTAGATTCACATGTTTGTTTTTTTAAGATATGAAAGATGCAAATGTGTCTAACTTATATTGTTTTCTGGTCTTTAAGCTATCTTATATATGTGACTACGTGCTATTTTGTTGGAGAAATGAAAGATTCAAATTTGTCTTATTTATATTTTATCCATGTATCGTGTGTATTCAGTGTCATGCGAAAATATATCTTATTTCTTAATTTCCACCTTCACACTTTATTAGCGCCGTCTTTAATTAGTTCATTAAATTAATTAATTTAATATAATGTGCAACGGTGAGGTGGATCAATGCTCGTTGTTAATTTAAATTACACACCACTTCAGCAATAAATGAAATCAGTTATTTTGGCTGTAAATCCATTTTTTCCGTACAGTAGCCATGTTCCTGTGTATTGAGCTGATAAGATCACCACAGCAAGTTGCTAATACACAGTGTAGACTTAAACGAAATTGGTTATTTTGACTGTAAATCCAATTTTTCCAGTACAGTAGCCATTATGGCCATGTTCCTGTGTATTGAGCTGATACGATAACCACAGCAGGTTGCTAATACACAGTGTAGACTTCCCCTGTTTTATTATAGTATTTGTTATTTACCTGCTTGGAATAAATGACGTGTATTCATTCGGGTCTGATGGCGTTTTGTTAAAGGTCATTTAATGCAGAAAAGCTGGTTTTCTGACATAACTTTTCAATCATTTAAATTAAAAATAAAAATAAAACAATGAATGTGTAATTTAATTCTCAACTCTCGCTTAACTCAACGTTCAATGGGACGCGCATAGTTCTTTTATAAATTATGTACAAATATAATATGCTATACATTGTTGTTTATTTACTCAAGAAGTACCAGAAAGAAGCATTGTTATGTATAAAGCGCTTTACTATTTCAAAATTCTACATTAAATAAAGAAATATCGTATTTTTTTGTTAAGTGTACGTGCTTGATATATATTCATAAAATAGCAGTTTTTTTAAACAATCGGTCTTTAACCTTTAATTTGATGCAATGAAAAGAAGAACTGCCTTTTTTATGTTTAAACTTAAATCAATATTTTACGAAGTCATTATTGACTAAATAAATATGTACATTTTTTCACTCCATTAAAATCGGCCCTTATAGTTTACTTTCATGTATATATAGAATAATTGAGTGCTTTTCGGTGATTCTATGCTGGCGCGATAGTGCTTTTCGGTTGCAAATAAAAATACTATTGTGCGTAATCTTTAAACTTAAATCAATATTTAACGAAGTCATTAATGACTTAATTAATACGTACATGTTTTCAATCCATTATAAACGGCACTTATGGCTTACTTTCATGTAAATATGAAGAAATTGAGTGCTTTTCTGTGATTCTGTGCTGTCGCGGGAGTGCTTTTCGGTCTTCACATGAAGTGCTTTTCGGTCGGTATATTGCCGATATTTATCCAATTTTGGGCATTAATACATCATAATAAACACAAGGTAGTATAAATATGCATGAAATATAACCATTTTTATCTAATTTAGTCCATTTACACACAACAGAAACGCAATTTTTAATATATATTGCGAGAAATCGAGTGCTTTTCGGTCTTCACATGACGTGCTTTTCGGTCGGTATATTGCCGATATTTATCCAATTTGGGGCATTAATACATCATAATAAACACAAGGTAGTATAAATATGCATGAAATATAACCATTTATAACTAATTTAGTCCGTTTACACACAATAGAAACGCCAGTTTTCATATATATATAGCGAGAAATTGAGTGCTTTTCGGTCGTCACATGAAGTGCTTTTCGGGCGGTATATTGCCGATATTTATCCAATTTTGGGCATTAATACATCATAATAAACAAAAGGTAGTATAAGTATGCATAAAATATAACCATTTATAACTCATTTAATCCGTTACACACAATAGAAACGCAATTTTTCATTTATATAGCGAGAAATTGATTGCTTTTCGGTCTTCACATGAATTGCTATTCGGTCGGTATATTGCCGATATTTATCCAATTTTGGGCAAAATACATTCATATAACCATTAATAACTAATTAAAACCCGTTAACACACGCTAGAAACGATATATTGCATATATAGAGAGAGAAATTGAGTGTTTTTCGGTGCTTTTCGGTGATTGTATGGACCGACTTAAATACCAATAGAGCGTGACACAAACACAGAATAATTGTTTATTTCGGCAAACATTGTGATATTATTTGCTTTTAAACATAGCTTTTAATGACCATTGATAGATGAATAATGTTATACTATTATTTGTAATTTCAAAACATGTTACTTGGTGATGTTATTCACGTTCAATACATACATCAGTTATTCTTATTAACCTGATGCCTGTTGTCTGCTACTGTTACAATACGACGCTTAAAAATGTGGATTGCATAAAGTTAAAGGTCAAATTCCGTTTGCACTATAATACTTGTAATAATGCATTATAAATATGTCAAGCATGTTCACTTTAACAAATACGATACTTCTTTATGTAATGTAGAATTTTGCAAAGGTAAAGCGCTATATATATGACAATGTTTTATTTTTTCTTGTTGATTAAAAACAAAAACAAAATATACCAATACATATAATATGTGTACATACTTTTTTAAACAAATATAATGAATCACGTGATGTTTTTATAATTTTGTTAAGCGTGCGTGACATTGAACGTTGATTTAAGCGAGTTATGCGATTTAAAAACTGATACCACTCAGCTTGATTTATAATTCATGTTCCAACGCGCCAATGTATTTAATTAAATGGTTTCATGAAATTGTGTTCAAAAGCATAACGATTGAAAGTATGTAAGAAACACAGTTTTGCACATAAAATGATCGCCAACAGACCCGAATTAATACACTTCATAAATGCCAATCAGATAAAAAACAATTCCAATAATAAAACAGGGGAAGTCTACACTGTGTATTAGCCACCCGCTGTGGTTATCCCTATTTATCAGCTCTATCTCAGGCACCTGGCTACTGTTATGAACAAATTGGATTTACTGAAAATAACTGATGTCATTTATTGCCAAATTGTTATGTACATTTAAAATAAACAACGAGAGTGGACCCACATCATTGTTGCACATTAGTATAAACGTCACTGTAATTTAGGCGCCCCGTAATCTGTTCTTTAAATAGACATAGCCTTTATAAAGACGGCGCTAATTAAGTTGGATATTAAGAAATAAGATCCATTTTCGCATGACTCTGGCAGTATAGCATGTAGTATTATATCAATAAGACACATTTGAATCTTTCATTTATTCGAAAAAATAAGCACGTAGTCACAGGTAAAAAAGCTACATTAAGCGCACTGAAAAAGATGAATTGGACACATTTGCATCTTTCATTTATTACAAAGCATGTGAATATGTACAATACTTTTATTACTGACACATTATTCTTAAAGTCGACGGACAACTTAAGAGGGAACCACAATCAAATAAGATCCATTTTCGCAGGATAGTGGTTTTTTAGAAAGTATTCACATATTAATTTTATCTTGCATTAGTTACAATAATAAGTGCGCGTGCCATTGAACGTTGAGTTAAGCGAAAGGTGCGAATTAAAATCTGAAACTATTATGTCATCTGTACTAACAGCATTAACAAAATGGTGTCAAATCCTCTATAGTCAATTAAAGGGACATTTTCATTTTTTGAAGTAGTTAAAAACCAACTTGTAGTGAGTGATATTTTGATGCAACCAATTGAAACTTTTGACTTTAAATGACGAAAAATCGGATATGGGTGCATTGTGTGTGCTATGTATAAAACATGACAGTCACTACAAAATCGTATATATAATATACTCTGTAAGAGACGTTACATATTATGACATTTCAATTTTGAACCACAAAATTGACAACTATCCAAAGAGATATCATTCATTTTAGTGAAGGAATGATATATTATAATAACCATGAAAAGTTTTTCCGTTTGACTATGCCTTTTACGGAATAATTTTTCATAATAATATATATAAAATAAACGAGATTAATGATACCTTCCTTTCATGTATAGTGTACATGTAAGACAAACAGATTCTTTCAATTCATCGCTGTCATTACATCAATCTATTAGCATCTCATTCGCAATGAAATAATTTGCATTTCACGTGTGCAGAAAATGATTCATATTTTGGTATTGATGGAATCTGTGATAAACGCACGCTTAAAAATCTCACGCTTCTCCGAAAAAATAGCAAACCGCGTGTTGCCAAAAAAAACGGGACAAAAGAAACCGAAAAAAGCCGACTTCGAAATTAACCCAGCACCCGATTCAATACTCATGACACCAACTGAAAAATCTTGCGACACATCGCTGAAACAAAAGCTCGCCAATTTAATAGCATCAGCCCCCAAAACACCAACGTCTAAAAAAAGAAGCCGGAACACCAACAATTCATTCACTTCTTGTAAACAAATAAAGTTTGACAACAATTTAAGTTCAATTGCAGAAGACGTTCTCGAAGAAGAAAACCATTTAAATATAAGCAGCGATGATTCATTTACCAGTGGACAGACGTGTTTTAATCAAATGACCATTGATGACGCGGAAGACGATAATGTAGAAATTGCAAATATATCTACAATAGATTTAGAGCTAGTTAAAAATCCATCTGGGTGGCTGAACAACCCAATAAAAAACAAATGTCAGCAAATGCTAAAAGAACAATTCGCGCTTGACAGTGGGATGCAGAACACACTTCTTGCTCCGTACTTTAATCATGATTTAGGTACCTGGGATATAAATAAACGTTTAACGAAACAAAATCCCCCGTCCGCCCAAATACATTACAACGCCAGTAATCACTGGGTATTACCATACCAGTCACAGAAAGATCGACATGTTATTGTGGTGGACAGTTTAAAATCTCCAAGAACTCTAAACAGTAGTATTTCAATTCAAATCGCTCAAATCTATGAAAATGGAGAGCGCAGTGTACAAGTACAAATACCCGACGTACAACGTCAACCTAATTACACAGATTGTGGTGTTTTTGCTATTGCAAATCTTACTGAGGTGTTACACAACAATTATGATGTAGATTTTTCAATTATCAGATATGATATACCAAGAATGAGAGCACATTTATTAGAATGTATTACTAAACAACAGTTTACAACATTTCCAAAAATAGAAAAAATGCCAAAAATGCCGTGTAAAGTAGCAAAAAGTTGTTCTATTAAGTTGTTTTTCTAAGCAAGTTAATCATGCTATTCAACAGAATTGCAGTTTACCCATATATTTTTCAAAAGGTCAGAATAGCTTAATTGGTAGAGCAACCCAGGCCGGAATCATATCTTATTTAGATGGCTAATGGGTGGTTTCGGGTTCGAATCCCGATCTGACCTTCGTAGGTAAATTGTGGTTGCAAGGATGGCAACGAATAGGATGACAATCTGTTTTGGGCGGGGTTTTTGGGCTAACAGTTCAGTTCATTAGGTCACATGAAACCCTTTAATATGGCCCGTTTGTTGTTGAATTGCTGATTAAAGTAATAATTGAAAGTTCATTTCCTTACTTTTTAATAAAAGTCTTTACGAACTCCAGGTTCTTCTGCTAGAAGTGCCTTTAATGATTTAATTCAAATATTTTCTGTATATAAGTTGTGAGTTAGTTTCTTCACGGTGCGTATATTGTATATTGTCATCTAGAGTCCGTGGTTTCTTCTATTACAGATTAATTGAGCTCGCTTTGATGCATCGCCTTATTTCATATTATGCTTTCTCACAATTTTTTTTACATATTTAGAAACAGTGGAAGAAAACCATAACAACGGTACCAAAAATGTATGGTCGGTTAGAAAAAGGATGCTTTTATAGCCCCTTTTAGCTTTTACGTGTTTTCCTCAAGACATTGTTTTGTGAACAAAAACAAAACGGTATTTTTCGGTCAATTTTGACCGCGATTTACAGGTTGGCACTGACCCTGCCATAAAATATTTTAACATGGTTAGAAACTGTGGAGGTTCTTCTTTGCAACGATACCATTATAATTAATATCGAATTAATAATAATGTTTTTATAATTCCCTTTTTCCTTTTCAGGGTTTTCTTTACGGCATTTGCGTGTGTAAAAAACCCCCGTTAAAACAGGCCGACTTTGTCCGCGATTTACAGGCCGACTCTGACCCTGCCATAAACTATTTTATATATTATTAGAAACTGTAGAGGAACTTCTTTACAACGGTACCATTACAATTAATATCGGACGAATAATAATGCATTTATAACCATTTATATCGGTTCCTGGTTTTCTTTACGGCATTTGCGTGTGTAAAAAAACCGTTAAAACAGGCCGACTTTGTCCGCGATTTACAGGCCGACTACGATCCTGCCATAAAATATTTTCATATGGTTAGAAAATGTAGAGGATCTTCTTTACAACGGTACCATTATAATATCGGACGAATAATAATGCATTTATAACCATTTATATCGGTTCCGGGTTTTCTTTACGGCATTTGCGTGTGTAAAAAAACCCGTTAAAACAGGCCGACTTTGTCCGCGATTTACAGGCAGACTACGACCCTGCCATAAAATATTTTGATATGGTTAGAATCTGTAGAGGATCTTCTTTACAACGGTACCATTATAATTAATATCGGACGGATAATAATGAAGTTATAACCATTTATATCGGTTCCGGGTTTTCTTTACGGCATTTGCGTGTGTAAAAAAAAACCGTTAAAACAGGCCGACTTTGTCCGCGATTTACAGGCCGACTACGACCCTGCCATAAAATATTTTGATATGGTAAGAATCTGTAGAGGATCTTCTTTACAACGGTACCATTATAATTAATATCGGACGAATAATAATGAAGTTATAACCATTTATATCGGTTCCGGGTTTTCTTCTCGGCATTTGCGTGTGTAAAAAAACCCGTTAAAACAGGCCGACTTTGTCCGCGATTTACAGGCCGACTACGACCCTGCCATAAAATATTTTGATATGGTTAGAATCTGTAGAGGATCTTCTTTACAACGGTACCATTATAATTAATATCGGACGAATAATAATGAAGTTATAACCATTTATATCGGTTCCGGGTTTTCTTCTCGGCATTTGCGTGTGTAAAAAAAAACGTTAAAACAGGCCGACTTTGTCCGCGATTTGCAGGCCGACTACGACCCTGCCATAAAATATTTTGATATGGTTAGAATCTGTAGAGGATCTTCTTTACAACGGTACCATTATAATTAATATCGGACGAATAATAATGAAGTTATAACCATTTATATCGGTTCCGGGTTTTCTTTTCGGCATTTGCGTGTGTAAAAAAACCCGTTAAAACAGGCCGACTTTGTCCGCGATTTACAGGCAGACTACGACCCTGCCATAAAATATTTTGATATGGTTAGAATCTGTAGAGGATCTTCTTTACAACGGTACCATTATAATTAATATCGGACGAATAATAATGAAGTTATAACCATTTATATCGGTTCCGGGTTTTCTTCTCGGCATTTGCGCGTGTAAAAAAAAACGTTAAAACAGGCCGACTTTGTCCGCGATTTGCAGGCCGACTACGACCCTGCCATAAAATATTTTGATATGGTTAGAATCTGTAGAGGATCTTCTTTACAACGGTACCATTATAATTAATATCGGACGAATAATAATGAAGTTATAACCATTTATATCGGTTCCGGGTTTTCTTTTCGGCATTTGCGTGTGTAAAAAAAAACGTTAAAACAGGCCAACTTTGTCCGCGATTATCAGGCCGACTACGACCCTGCCATAAAATATTTTGATATGGTTAGAATTTGTAGAGGATCTTCTTTACAACGGTACGATTATAATTAATATCGGACGAATAATAATGAAGTTATAACCATTTATATCGGTTCCGGGTTTTCTTTTCGGCATTTGCGTGTGTAAAAAAAAACGTTAAAACAGGCCGACTTTGTCCGCGATTTACAGGCCGACTACGACCCTGCCATAAAATATTTTGATATGGTTAGAATCTGTAGAGGATCTTCTTTACAACGGTACCATTATAATTAATATCGGACGAATAATAATGAAGTTATAACCATTTATATCGGTTCCGGGTTTTCTTTTCGGCATTTGCGTGTGTAAAAAAAAACGTTAAAACAGGCCAACTTTGTCCGCGATTTACAGGCCGACTACGACTCTGCCATAAAATATTTTGATATGGTTAGAATCTGTAGAGGATCTTCTTTACAACGGTACCATTATAATTAATATCGGACGAATAATAATGAAGTTATAACCATTTATATCGGTTCCGGGTTTTACCATAAAGATTTCCGGATAGTTCCGGGTTTTATACCTCGCCTAAACTGCATAAAAATGGCCGCTTCTAAGGCCGTCCAAGGACTCAAACATGCTAAACCGATTTTATCCGTGGATCGAAATGACGCCAGACGTCGTGTTTTAAATCTGTATAAAGCATGGTATCGCCAAATACCAGTTATCTGTAAGTTTTGATAAAAGCAACTCTAAAAGCAACTTTTTTGTTGAAGTTTATTTCGTACCCAAACTTTTCGTACCAATTGTTTTACATTTGTAAATACCTGTAAACAGCTAAAGCATCCAAAATTAATGTATGAAATGAAGTAACTTGCGCTATTATTGTTTAATCAAAGTGGTGCTTATTGGGGGGGGTTTCGCTATATTTCTCGTATCCCCAGGGGTATTTCCAACCTTAATTCTTTATGATTGATTTTACTTCTGATGTGCATGTAACATATCTCAGTGAAATAATGTCTCATTGTATTTCTTTGTTTTTCTTCATTTTTCTAAGCAGTCATAAATAGGACGTTGCTCATGTCCTCAGTTAATTGTATGTATTTTAATCACAGTGATTTTTTTATGCCCCTGAAGGAGGGCATATAGTGATCGGAGCGTCCGTCTGTCCGACCGTTATTCCGTCACACTTTGCGTTTAGGTTTGCTTAACACTTCTATGTCGCTTCAGATGTAACCTTCATATTTGGTATGCATGCAGGGCTCGAAATTAACACTTGCACACTCTCAAAATGCCAGTAAAAAATACCGATTGCGAGTTAAGTTTTAAGCCACTAGTATTTTTTTTGTGAGTAAATAAATATTGAAAAGAAATGAGTAGGTATAATGCCGCACGACCTCATGATCGCTAAATCTTATGTCAATTTATAGAACGCCCAAGCACCCTTATGCGTAAGCGCGCAGCTTGTATGTAGACTGGTATATACAGATAAACGGACTATTGGTACAAAGGAAGTGAAAAAGTCGACTATTCACACATGTTCATTGAAGCGAAAAATAACTTGTCACTTTATTCCCACAGACGGAAATAACACAAAATGTACATAAGACAAAAGATAAAGCAAAGTTAACCGTTTAGTTAGAAAAAATGGATTTTAAATCCTTCTATGAAAACAGTGAATAAGTGGGAAAATTACTTAAAATAAGACTAAAACTTGTTGTAGATGAAGATGGTCAATCAACCTGATGTGGGCCCTTATGGTCCAAGGAACTGATATCTTTGTATGGTTGCAGAAATAAAATGTGTATTCATGTTAAGTACTTTTATTTTGTTTAAATAGTACTAAACTTATGTCCAAGGTTTTTTATGTTTCCATCAAAATTTGCGAGAATGTTTTTGTTTTTGCGAGTAGGTATTAAAGCTGCTCGCAATTTTTTGCAAGTAGAAAAAAAGTTAAATTCGAGCCCTAGCATGTGTTTATGTACAAGGCCTTTCCATACGCACAAACATTTTTACCCCTTGACCTTTAACTTAGGGTCCGCGTTTAGGTTTCGAAATCTGCGTTTAGGTTTCGAATAATGCTCATAACTTCTATGTCCCTTGAGATATAACCTTCATATTTGGTATGAATGTGTATATTGACAAGGCCTTTCCATACGCACACAATTTTTTACCCCTGTGACCTTGACCTTGAACTTAGAACCGCGATTAGGTTTCGAAATCTGCGTTTAGGTTTCGAAAAATGCTCATGACTTCTATGTCCCTTGAGATATAACATTCATATTTGGTATGCATGTGTATATTGACAAGGTCTTTCCCTACGCACACAATTTTTTACCCCTGTAACCTTGAACTTAGGGTCCGCGTTTAGGTTATGAAATCTGTGTTTAGGTTTTGAAAAATGCTCATAACTTCTATGTCCCTTGAGATATAACCTTCATATTTGGTATGCATGTTTGTATGGACAAGGCCTTTCCATGCGTACAAAAATTTTGACCACAGTGACCTTGATCTTGAACTTAGGGTCCACGTTTAGGTTTCGAAAAATGCTCATTACTTCTATGTCCCTTGAGATATAACCTTCATATTTACTATGCATGTGTATATTGACAAGGCCTTTCCATACACACAAAATATTTTACCCCTATGACCTTGACTTTGAACTTTGGGTCCGCATTTAGGTTTCGAAATCTGCATTTAGATTTCGAAAAATGCTCATAACTTCTATTCAAGCGTTTTTAGGGGGCATATGTCATCCTATGGTGACAGCTCTTGTTTCGTTATAAATCTGGTCCGTCTGACGTTTGGCCCCATTCTCAATTGAAAAAAGTATATATTTTTTCCATGTGAGACCTGAACATTCCCAATTGAAGGTTTCCTCATTTTGTTCATCTCCCATCCAGCCCTATAAGTTCAACCTTAGTAAAAATAATACTTTCAGCACTTCTATTCTCAATTTAAAGCATTTTTAGCAAAACAACAACAACACTAATTTCCCAAAACACCGCGAATTTACAATTCAAAGGAACCCAACCCCATTCCCAAAATGGTGAAAAAAAACACTGAATCAATTATAAGTTTATAAGTTTTGATTACATTCTGAAATAGTTCAGTATATATCAAATAACTTTCTTCTTGAAATTTGAATGCTTTGAGCTTGTATGAGTACATACGTACAGCTTAAAGTACATTGTATTAGGGTCAGTAGCTGGGAGTTGGATTATTGCAACTAAAATAAGAACTAACACATATTTTGTAAGTACATCATGGTGTATCATGAGTATGCTTTAGCAGTGATTAAACAATGGCTATACTAAATGAATACTGTCACTGATAAGAACTGGCAAAAAGAAAGTGTAGCTGCTTGTACAAACTTTGTACTTATTGCTTTTAATCATAGATTTGTAGCATATTTGGTATTGATTAACAATGAATCTAAATGATCTAGCAATTTTTTTGTCTGATTGGGAAAAGTACCGGTACAGTACCAATCGGGGAAAAATAAGCGCAAAAATCTTGAAATTGGAAGAGTTTATGTCTTGAAATCTTCAGATTGGGAATTATTGGTCTTTCTAATTGCTTGGTATAAATTACCAAAAAAAAATCAAATAATTATTTACATGCATTTTGGCTTAAATGTTCTGTTTCAGTGCTCATTTTATTTGTTCACTTGCAGATAATGCATGTTTGGAATGAATATGATGAAATTTCACTTCCTTTTGGGAATTGTTCAGAGGGGAATTGGGAAATTTATAGATTTATTCAATTAAAAAAGTACCTTTTATAGGTACTTTACAAAGAAGGAAAACAAATGCTGTTGATTATTCAATCTTTGCAGTGAACACAGTCAACAATAACAGGGATGTAAAATAATATACTGACATACCTTCAGTTAGTTCTAGAATGTCATTACATTTATGTTCTCAATATGTTCCCACTCATTGAGTAGTTAAATGGTAATTAATATGTTTATTATGACCCCCTTCGAAAAGAGGGGGTATATTGTTTTGCAAATGTCGGTCGGTCTGTCGGTCCCTCTGTTGGTCAGTCCACCAGATGGTTTCGGGATGATAACTCAAGAACACTTAGGCCTAGGATCATGAAACTTGCTAGGTAAATTGATCATGACTGGCAGATGACCCCTATTGATTTTCAGGTCACTAGGTCAAGGTCACAGTGACTCGAAATAGTAAAATGGTTTCCGGATGATAACTCAAGAATGCTTATGCCTAGGATCATGAATCTTCAGAGGTACATTGATCATGACTGGCAGATGACCCCTATTGATTTTCAGGTCACAAGGTCAAATGTCAATGTCAGAGTGACTCGAAACAGTAAAATGGTTTCTGGATGATAACTCAAGAATGCTTATGCCTAGGATCATGAAACTTCATAGGAACATTGATCATGACTGGCAGATGACCCCTATTGATTTTCAGGTCACTATGTCAAAGGTCAAGGTCACAGTGACTTGAAACAGTAAAATGGTTCCCGGATAATAACTCAAGAATGCTTACGCCTAGGATCATGAAACTTCATAGGAGCATTGATAATGACTGGCTGACGACCCCTATTGATTTTCAGGTCACTAGGTCAAAGGTCAAGGTCACAGTGACGCAAAACAGTAAAATGGTTTCCGGATGATAACTCAAAAATGCGTGTCTAGGATCATGAAACTTCATTAGGTACATTGATAATGACTGGCAGATGACCCCTTTTGATTTTCAGGTCATTGGGTCAAAGGTCAATGTCACAGTGACTCGAAATAGTAAAATTGTTTCCTTATGATAAATCAAGAATGCTTACGCCTAGGATCATGAAACTTCATAGGTTCATTGATCATGACTGGCAGATGACCCCTAGAAAAATTAGAGGTCAAGGTCACAGTGACTCAAAACATTAAAATGGTTTCCTGATGATAACTCAAGAATAATAAGGCCTAGGATCATGAAACTTCATAGGTACATTGATTATGACTGGCAGATGACCCCTATTAATTTTCAGGTCACTAGATCAAAGGTTAAGGTCACAGTGACAAAAAACGTATTCACACAATGGCTGCCACTACAACTGACAGCCCATATGGGGGGCATGCATGTGTTACAAACAGCCCTTGTTTTTTATTATATTGCTTTTAATTGGGTTTGTGGTGCTACAAGATAATTTTATACACTGGAATGTTTTGTAAGTAATGATGGGCCAAGTGTGAGGTTTGGAGCTCTTAAACTGGATTTAACGCTCAATTGCTTGGTGCGTTATATTGTTTAATACTGTTTGAAGAGGGTGACCACAATTTTAATCATGTATGTGTGTTTGTTGTGTGCTTGTGAGTCTTATCTAGTACATTGTTTAGTGTCCTTTTCTTAGGCAATTGGTTCCTTGCCAAAGGACCCCATATTTTGATAAGGCTTGTTCCGCGAAATTTTTCAGTATGTGTATGTTATATTTTTATGCCCCCGGATCGAAAGATCGGGGGGCATATTGTTTTTGGCCTGTCTGTCTGTCATTCGTTCATTCATTCTGCGTGTCCCAAAACTATAACCTTGGTTAAAGTTTTGCAATAACTTTTGCATTATTGAAGATAGCAACTTGATATTTGGCATGCATGTGTATCTCATGGAGCTGCACATTTTGAGTGGTGAAAGGTCAAGGTCATCCTTTAAGGTCAAAGGTCAAATATATGGCCTCAAAGCGGTGCAATAGGGGGCATCGTGTTTCTGACAAACACATCTCTTGTTTTAATTTTTACCACCTATCTTTACTTAAAAAGGTAAATATTAAGCAAACATTTTTTTTGGTGTATTTTAAACCCTAGTACTCAAATTTTTTACACATGTATTTAGTCCACTTATATACTGCTCTGAAATTTCAGAATTTTTCATTTTCTGTTAATTTTCAACAGATCACTTTTCAGAAGAGGTCAGTGTTTTTCAGAAAAGTGTGTACACGTAGCACATATAGCAGATATTATTGACATAGTTGTAAATTATTTCTCCATGTGCCCATACAGATATAAAATGACAGGTAAATATTGCTCATTTATAATTGTTGTTGATAATTAGTGCTATTTCATACACTTGCAGGCAATGAGTACCATATCAACAAGAGACCCAAGGATCTAAATCGTTATCTTCGACAGCAATTTGACAAAAATCGTAATGTCAAGGATCTGCGGGTGATTGATATTCTCGTCATAAAGGTAGATTTGTGATAAGTCATAGAAAATCAGCCTGTTCTTTTTTTTTCTTACTAACCATCTTATATATTCATCATGCATGAATATGAGACACAATTTTCCCTTTCTGAAATTTGCTTGGAAGTTCAAATAAAACATTTTAGATTAGTTTAATATAACATATTATTTCCAATTATTTTTATCATCTTATTCTTTACATAAACCGTGATTTGTGTGTACTCAATGGTGAATATTTCATGTTGCCATTTTGTGTCTCTTAAAAGAAAAAAAATCTTAAGAACAGTTTCTCCATACATTTTCATACTTTATGTGGCATTTGATTTACATACCTATACACAATGCATTTTTGATATGTGTCAATTTCATGGCAATCTTATCATGCATTGTGTTTGTATTTATATTTCACTTATATCTAGCTGTCCGTCCATCCGTCTTTCCGTCACACTTTGCGTTTAGGTTTCAAAAAATGCTCATAACTTCTATTCCTTTAAGATGTACCCTTCATATTTGGTATGCGTGTGTATATGGACAAGGCCTTTCCATAAGCACAAAAATGTTGACCCCTGTGACCTTGACGTTGAACTTAGGGTCTGAGTTAAGGTTTCGAAATCTGTGTTTAGGTTTTGAAAAATGCTCATAACTTCTATGTCCCTTAAGATATAAACTTCATATTTGGTATGCATGTGTATGTGGACAAGGCCTTTCCATACGAACAAAAATTTTGACCCCTTTGACCTTGAACTAAGGGTCTGCGTTTAGGTTACAAAATCTGCGTTTAAGTTTCGAAAAATGGTCATAACTTCTATGTCCCTTGAGATATAACCTTCATATTTGGTACACAGGTGGAAGTAACGGACCCAGGATTGTATTTTTCATATATATATTTTTAGGAGCCCAATATATTCAAATAAATATATAAAATCATGTTTAATGAGAAAAAAATTTAGACAAAGAGCCATGAAAAAAAATCCCCACCCTCTGATATTGAAATATGATTCCAATATCAGAGGATGGGGATTTTTTTTTTCATGGCTCTTCGTCATTTTTTTTCTCATTAAACATGATTTTATATATTTATTTGAATATATTGGGCTCCTTAAAATATATATATGAAAAATACTATCCTGGGTATGTTACTTCCACCTGTGATTTGGTATGCATGTGTATATGGACAAGACTTTTCCATACGCACAAATATTTTGACCCCTGTGACCTTGACCTTTAACTTAGGGTCTGCGTTTAGGTTTCGAAATCTGCGTTTAGGTTTCGAAAAATGCTCATAACTTCTATGTCCCTTGAGATATAACCTTCGTATTTGGAATGCATGTGTATATGGACAATGCCTTTCAATACGTACAAAAATGTTGACCCCTGTGACCTTGACCTTGAACCTAGGGTCCATGTTTAGGTTTTGAAATCTGCGTTTAGGTTTCGAAAATGCTCATAACTTCTATCAAAGCATTTATAGGGGGCATATGTCATCCTATGGTGAAAGCTCTTGTTCTTTTGTGAATTTTTACAGAGGAATTTTGCTGAGGATGTGACTGTTCAGTATGCGATATTATATTGTTTCAGAGTTTGCAAGATCTACATGAAACTAAAAATTGGTGGAAGATGGCCAATCATGTTCTTTACCCACTTCAGGAGTCAGTGAACCCAAAACCTACAGGCTTTCTGTCCAAGTTCCTTGAGGGCCATGACCCATAGGGACTCACACAATTAACAGTTTTAATTTCATGTGGTTTTGTTGTGTTATGAAATTTATAAGTACAGTGTTTAATTTAGTTAAGCAAGATTACTATCCTTCGATATTATTAGAATGATCAGGACATATTTTTGAGCAAGGTCAACTGTTAAGTTTTAAAGGACTTGTTTACATACAATTAAAAATATATATTTGGTTTTTGAAATTTGTATGCAGGAGTGCTTGTAAGAACCAATACATGTATATTATGTTTGGTAAAATACTTTTTTTTTTAAAGGTGTGATTTGTTATACATGTATATAAAAGAACTAGAAATGGCGCAGCAGAGGCCAACGTGTATCCCCACACCGCATGTTTGACCCATGGGCGCCCCAGGGTTGGTATTGGGGCCATGCTGCATTGCAAAGTTGAGATTGACCGTATTGTCATGCATAGTTGAGATTGACCGTATTGTCATAAGAGAATTTCAGTATCAATTTGAGGTGAATCGGTGTAGAAATGAAGAAATTATAGTAAAAGGCAATTTTGGGTGGGTGTGGTCTATGTTGGCGGAAGCCCCAGGGTTGGTAATGGGGCCATGCATAGTTGAGATTGACCGTATTGTCATAAGTCAAGAGAGGTTCAGTATCAATTTGAAGTAAATCAGTGCAGAAATGAAGAAGTTAATGTAAAATAACATAAAAAATGAGTAAAAATCTCTGACCCGGCCCGCCCCAACCCCATAACTTTTGACCCAGGGGTCAGATCAAAATTCCAAATTGTGCAGGGTCGCACATATGCTCATAGCTACCATGTGTGTAAGTTTCAAGGTTCTAGTGCTTATAGTGTAGGAGGAGATAGTGGCCAGGACGGACAGACAGACGGACGGACGGCGGAGATAACCACAATATCCCCAAGCTTTTCAAAAAGCGTGGGGATAATAAATTGCATCTGGATAAAGCACTATAAGTGAGATAATCCAAGGATCTTTCAGATCTCATTTACTGGTGTCAGCTTTGGCTCAACTATTCCGACTGTAGTTTAACCGTTTAACTGTTTTGGGATTGAGTCATTCACAACATCCTTATCAAGTAGATGTACAGGCTTTATTGGAGTTTTGAGTCCTGACATCAAGGCAAGCTACATACTGTGATTTCCAAAATGCACAAAAATTGAATGAAATGGGTGTTAAGTCACTATTCCATTGTGACTCACTGTTATTATCTCCCTTATACCAGACTATTGTGCTGCAGACGACCAGGGATGTGTAGAATGGGACGGACCTAGACGTTACTTTCCCCCAAAGGTCAGTCGACGGAAAGGACCTGATACTTTACTCACATACTAGCAATAAATGGTGGGTCATTCCTATTTAATTCGTTTGTTCGCTTGCTCATTCATCCCTGCAGGTCCAGCTGAAATGACTCCGTGAAGGGGCGTAGGAACTGAAAATAAACTCTGAAGAACAACAACAGCTCATTCATCCCTTTGCGGGTTCGATAACATATTAAAATAACGCATCAGTCACTTTTTTTCTTGATTTTAAAGATAGATATATAACGGAGACGAAACAGGCAGTATTCAAAAGTAATGCACTGACGCGGAAAAGAATAACAGTTTATGTAAAGGAATAAGTTAAGGAACGAATGCCTTGCGGACACGTACAGTTCTGTGGAAGGTTCAGAAATATAACAACACGACCATTGTCTTTGTCGTACCGCGATCTTCCAACTGAGCGAGCGGACTCACGATAGCGTTCACTATGCTTTTTCTCAGTAATGTGTATCTGCTGAACGAAACACTTGACTAAACGCAGAAACACATTTCGCCAAGATTTTATTTTCACTTAAATTTAAAGTAGTTATAACGAATATCCAAGTTTTAATGTTTTGCATTCTAAATTTGTAATGGTGATTAAATGCGCATAAGTAAGGTACGTTGAAAAACGCAGAAATAAGGTAACAGGACGCATTAATCTTAATTAGTAACGTTGGAAGTAATTTATATAAAAACACTCACTAAAATAATTTTTTAGATATTACCCAGGACTGCAATAATATTTTACGGTATCAACAATATCAACGTTTTCCGATCGACTTAATCGGATATATATCATGACTCCCGTAAATTCACATGGTTCAACCGAGCACTTCCAGTTACTGTAAAATACTTACTTATTTGGCACAACTATGGCATAGACTATATATATTTTTTTAAAGAGAACAATATTATATTCGCAAGTAAACCTTACTCTTTAGTAGTTTGCTATCATTCCGCGTTTTAAGCCACTATACAACTGATATTCAGGAAAAAGTACATTTTGTGGCGAGGGTAGTTACTTATTAAATGATAGACTATCAGCATCAACAAATATGATTTACTTTAGTCTGAGCTTCGTATGTTTGATATTTTATAACTGCGATCGTCTACATGATTGACCAAAAAGTATGTTACCAAATTTGTATATGGGCTACTTTGCCGATTGGTTAGTATTCGAAAGTAAACTAAATATGCTATCAAACGAACAGACCTGTTTTATTTCACAGGCTCTTATGTCCTATCCACGTATGTTAACGCTCATATCTTTGTCAAAGTCAAAACAAGATACCGGTTCTAACCATATATTGTAACTTTCTCTGTGGTGGTATTCGCTTTTACATCGAGAGGTCACGGATTCAATTCCTCTGGACTCAATTACATTTTGTACTTTAATTACTGTTGTTATTGTCCCCTACCGGTTTCACCGGAGGGGACTTATGGTTTGCGCTCTGTGTGTCTGTCCGTCTGCCTGTCTGTCTGTGAGTATGTGAGTCTGTCTGTCACACTGTTCTGGATCCTGCGATAACTTTAAAAGTTCTTAATATTTTTTCATGAAACTTGAAACACGGATAGATGGCAATATGGACATTATGCACGTCATTTCATTTTGTTCCTAAGTCAAAAATTCTAGTTGCTATGGCAACAAATAGACTAGAAATACTGCTGAAAATGGTGGTTTTTTGGAAGAGCGATAACTTTAAAAGTTCTTAATATTTTTTCATTAAAACTTGCAACATGGCTAGATGGCAATATGGACATTATGCACGTCATTTCATTGTGTTCCTATGTCAAAAATTGTGGTTGCTATGGCAACCCCCAAAAAATATTCTGAAAATGGTGGAATTTCTGACAAATTTTGGAGCCGGTAGGGTACCATATTGCTTGACGATAGCCTTGTTATATATGCTATTCTTATACTTGATTATCATAATTTGTTCGAATGTTAAAGTTGTGTGATTAAATATTGCAAATAAAATAACATTTTAAAATATGATAAATTAAGTGTGAACAAGTCAATTTATTTCACAAAAATGTTCACACTCTTAATATTATAAGAAACGTTTTTTACTGGCAAGGTTTATGCTAGTATTGTTTGTTACAATATAAGTTGAATATGAACTATCCGTTCCAAGTATTTAAACACACGTTTGCTTAATTGCTTTGGTTAGCACCATGGACTGAGCCATTGAACAATTTTCGGCCCGCTTGCTTTAGCTTACAAATGATGTACTATATATCGAGGGCTGAACGGAAGACTGTTGTAACTCATATTAAATAAAGTTTTCCGTTCAGCCCTCGATATACGTTTCATGCTTGTAAGCAGTTTACGATAATCGTATAGACATGTAAATACTACATGTTTCATTAGTTACTGCAACAACTAATATTCTCAACTACAGAATAGTTGAAGCATTCCTTTTTTGAAAACGTGCGCGTCATTGCAAGTGAAGATGAAGGTAATGAGTGGCGACATTGCAAGTGAAGATGAAGGTAATGAGTGTACGATAAAACTGAACTATGTCACAGTGTGCCTAAGATATATTACTAATGATAGTATTAATTTATTACTAATGGAAGTATTAATTTATTACTAATGGAAGTATCAATTTATTACTAATGGAAGTATTAATTTATATTCGTTTTGCATCAAGTTCAATATCGTGTCTAATTAAAAACATGTAGATATGCAACCGAAAACCTATGTTGACGTCAAACTAGACGAGAAGAACGCATACATTAATTCCCCATGCTCGTTTTGCTGAATAGTTGTGTCTTGGGTAAGCATGCGACCCATTGATTGCTGTATAATCTCACGTAAAATGCGGACTGAAGTCCATATACGTATGTTGTATGCGTCGTATTACGTTGTTACCTTTGGGCACGTGATCTTGCACACGTTCCCGTCGGAAATTGCACACGTCACCATTGACAGTTCCAATACATATTAATATATTGATTTTACGTTGAGAAGGAGTACCACTCACACATCCGGATATAGAAGGCACATAATTAGTGTGAAAACTGAAATGTAGCTGTGTATGTTTATTATGTTTCAAAGATTATGTTACAGATATTAATTTTTACAATAATAAAGTTTTTATCACTTCAGCATAGTTTATGCCCTCACAAAGTGGGAGACATGAGGAAACTAACTTGTCTGTCTGTATGTATTTCTTACATACGTCCCGACATATTTATGTACTGAATTCCTATTGAATAGCTCGGCATATTCACGGGGTTTCTTTCAAACTTTCACAGCTGTCTGACCTTTGTGTAAATATAATGGAAAAAAAATGGTTTTCACTATTTTTCAAAGAAATATGTGATCATTTGTCTTTTTTACTATAGCAAGTCATTGAACGTGTGGGTACCCAACTTCTCTTAAATTTTCGGCGAATTTCGCTGAGATGTTCACATCTCAAGAACATACAGGAATGCATTCAATTTTAATTATTATTATTTATTTTTTTTATTTTTTTGGGGGGGAGGGGGGTATTTTGACAAATTTTAGCCTTTGTCGTTTTTTCCAGCGCAAAATATAAACTGCCTTTAATTTCGTGGGTTCAGTGCTGCTACAACTGTAGAGCTGCTGGGCGGATTTCTCTCAAACTTTCGCAGCTGAAGAACATATTTGCTGGTTAATAACGTTGAAGAAGAAGGTTTGTTTTCGACCAATTTTGCAGAAGTATGGTCCTCTGTCTGTCTGTCAGTCCGTCCATCTGTCCGTCCGTCCGTCTGTCTGCCTGCTTTTTGTCTGTCTGTCTGTGCGTAGACTCCAAACGTTCAACATTTTCTTTATAAAAAATGTGCATGTTTCATTTTTTGTCAGCCGTCTTTCAATATCACAAAAATTACGGCTTTTTCAATTTACTCGTTCTATAAAATCCCGATTATCAGGCGTGTTCATACGCTTTTTACATTTTTTTTTACTGCATGTCATATTTTCAACTTCACGCCGGGTATGCGGATACTTTGATAACAGATGGCACTTCGATACCAGAGAACAACAAAAGCCACGCGCGAGAGTTGAGTTCTTCAGCTTTTATGCATTTATGTTCTGTTCATTTGGTTTTCAGACACGTAACATTGTTTGGTCGATAAATGGTATAGTACTTCGTATTGCAGAGCAAGAAATTCGTGAAAAAAGTGCATTATAAAAAAGGAGATAAAATTTCATCGATAGTCATAATGAATTCGATGATCAGTACGTATTTCAACAAAATAAAAAATACTTGGAAAAAAAACAAAGAACGTGCCAACTAATCGAAATAAAAGATCAATATGTCCATTAAAGTTACAACATGTTAAATTTTAGTTTACTAACGTTTTTGAGGAAACTCAAATGTTTTCAGAGTCGGATGCCACATTTTCATGGACACTTCTTTTACCGATCATCTGAAAAGCAATTGCTCTTCGATTCCATATAACTCGACACTTTTTACCAGATATAACACACTCTATTTAGTGAATCAGAAATGCAGAATTCGCTGTGGAATACTGTTATAGTAAGCAGGCAATATAATATAATGTATGTACTGCTGTAAATTAAAAACAAATTACCGAAACATGTTCATATCCCTTTGGAATATGATAATAAAAGGGAAAGGGAAGTGTAAAGGGAAGTGCTTCCTATAAGTAGAGCTCAATATAAAGGGAGTTTTTCTCGTATAAATGTTGTGGCTACACATAAGTATCTTCTTCATGATGCGATTGTAATGAGTACCAATGACAAATAATTTTTGTTATTTTATTTTCAAATATTTTTGCCACTTTGAGACCGATTGCTCCCCTTATATACAGTCCTGCTATAAGTTCAATTGAACACAGTCGTGTTGATCCACATGGTCCGTTGTATTTTCAATTCTATTAATCTCAATTTACCACTTAAAAACAAGTTGATTACTTAGACAATGATTTTCGGTCGTCACATGAAATATATTACTTCAGAAATAAGCATTTGAATCTTATTTAAAATTTGCGCTTATAATATTAATTATATACATTAATAGTAATAAGACTTTTGAAAACGAACAACGCCATAGGTTATATCTTACATGTGTATGTAATTACGTTATGCATAGATTCCAAATGTGTCGGGCTTGACAATGCAAATTGATTCGTACTTCAACATCTTTGGTAAGAATAGCCATAATATACATAAATGCATTTCAGGTAGAAGATAAAACTCGGTTATCAGAGTGCCCAATTTGTTGAAAGTCTCTGTTATCCGAAGTGCCCTATGTCGGGAATCAAAGTATCCGCAACTTCATGAACACCACCTATTAAAACATGCTCTATCTTCGTTTATATTTTATTGAATACTATCAAAATTTCAGTATTTGAAGCGCAGTAATTACCCTACATGCTGGAATATTAAACAATTTCTTGCAATATTTCTAAGTAGTTTTATTTTGTTAAAATGTTCACTGTTCATCCAAATTATGCTGTTTTACGACCGAATTTTCTATTTTTTGGGGAAAAATGTACCATTCTTCCGTGATTTTTTTCTTTGCAATAGAAAAGGATACACCATTTATAAACTCGACCACGCGCCATGTCTAAAAAAGTAATCTTTATGAAATAACTTGAAAAACAAATGATGAACTTACTTCTCGCGCGTGGCTTTTGTTGTTATCTGGTATCGAAGTGCCATCTGTTATCAAAGTATCCGCATACCCAGCGTGAACTTCGACATTATGTCACAACACGAATTTATATACACTATTAGCGAAATAAATTTCATGAAGCCAACTAATCGCCGGTTTTATATTTTATTTGTAACACTGTATAATCATTATCAACAAGGTGTTCTGAAATTATTACCCTGTTTTAAAAAACTGGCCACGCCGTGGGGTCTCAATTAGACATCTTTCCGAAATTTAAATGCCCAGATAATAAATATTGTGTATTTAACACAATTTGTGCAATATTTTTTCAAAGCATTCCTTAGGGTCAAAACTTGATGTACCCCGGGGTTGGGATCACATCAATGTTAGTGACTTTAACATAAAAATAACTATTTGTGTCTAAAACCTTTGTGTAGTAATTAGGTAATGTTTATAAAACTCAAACTGGATGTTGTTACATCTATCAATTTACGAAATATTACAACATGTGGCGTCGGCGGCTATTCTTCGTCACTTTTGTGACAAATTCTAGTTTAAACTGGATTCAACATATAAATACTATACACATTATGTAATTTATTATATGTATACTTGTTTATATGGTCGATTGCATAATTTTAGTGTGTTGCGATGAGTTCTGCAAAACACGTTGGCCAATTTTGTAATGTGAATTACACTTAACATTTTCTAACCCTAAAAAATTAAACAATTAAATTAAGTTTATACATTAAAATATACGTCGTTTCGGTGTCTGGAATACCACGCATTGAAGATATGAGAATACATACTTAGCAAATGTATATATTTTTGCCCCGTGCTACTTCATTAAGAATATTTTTAAGACAGATGTAATAACATAACACATCATGCATACACAGATATTTCACTTGAGTTGTCTTCTAATCAACCGGAAATGCAAAGAAGCCACAATTTTATATAATTTGACTTCTTTTTTGTTTCTTCTGTTTATGACATTTTTACTAAAACATGCCATTAGGCACTGGCAGTAGAAATCACGATCTAATAATACATCATCAGGGCCGTTTATTGTAAACACTTGGAGGCAACTTGAGGGTGTGGAAAACAGATATGTTCGCTAATGGAACACATTGTTACGGTATCAGTTTGATTCTGACGGATTATTAAGATGACGTTATGTGCTTTACGATTGACCGCGTTTCAGATACATAGTGATACGACTTGAAAGCATCCCTAGAGTCTTGGTCTTGGTCATGTTCGACAGGAAAAGTATGTGATTAACTAAGTATTATTTCAGTCTCAACATATGATTCATTTTCGATTTATTGTACGATGAATTTGGACAGTTTAATTGTGACCAACAAACTTAATTTGGATGAATATTTTAGGTTGTAAAACTATCGGTTATTTTCCCTATAATTAAAACGTTTAGTTACTTATAAACGCATACAATAAGAGTTTATTTACAGATACAATATTCTTCATGTAAACGATTTATTTAAATTTAAACCTATGTATTTAAGCTCGATTGCATAGAACGACTAAGGCTTTTTTGAAAGGCTATCGCTGTCCGTGTCATCAAATATTGGTTTAAGATTATGAAGATCTGAAAATGTCATTATTAAAACCATATATGACTTGGCCGTCTCATATTATCATAAAAATGTTTGATGACTATGGTTTTAGTAATGCATTTGAAGATATAAATACTAATAATATCGATATAGATTTCCAAAACGGAATTTCGTGAAAAAATCCCGAAGAACGTTCTTTCAACCCACATGATCACTATTGTTGTGTCGCCTGCTACAAAGTACAAACTGCGACATATAGAGATCACTTCTCCATCGTCTGTCTGTCTGTCACAACTTTTGTCATTCAGAATATGCCTGCAAGAGACGTGCATACGGTCGGGTATCAGGCATAAAAACGCACCAGAATGCGCCATTTGATGCAAAAATTTGAAAAATTTCTGGGGGAGGCCTCCCGAACCACCACCTACTGGAGGGGATACCCCCTCCCATACACACCCCCTCCGCCGCCCCAATATCAATTTTCTTCCGACGCCCCTGATATTTACATATTTGTAGAGGAATTTAAACGCAGAGTATATGATAACTTTACACAAAACTGGTATAGAACGTTAATATCAGTTCAATGTTAGATGTTTATAGAAATTTTAAAATGAATTTCGAATGATGTGCCCTACTTAGACATTTTACCAAGAGGTTTGAGATACCTTTTCACTAGATAAAGATTGTGAGTCCATCCACTACATATTCAAACCGGTCGTTATTTTTTTTTGCAAGAGACGTTTCTAGAAATCAACGATACTGCATTTGCTGCAATTCGACCGATATTAAAGATGAATTTCCTTTGATTTGCATTTGCCCGGCTTTTAGAAATATTTAAAAAATACATAAAAGCAATTTTACCATGTAATTATAAAAGGCCATCTATTAATAATATTTAAATTTACTGCAATCAAATAATAAAATAGAACTTAAAAAAGTATGCATTTTTGTAAAATAATTACTTCGAACATCTATTATTAATGCAAGAATGATTTAAATGTTCATCTTCTTTTTTTCTGTTTTTGTTGTTGTTGTATTTAATTTGTGCTCACGCCACTTTGTTAGCTCTGTTAATGATTTGTAAATAAATCTTTCCTATCACAATCGCCATTGAGCTGTTTACATTATGTGTTGTTGACGATTTACATTGTACAAGTCGAAATAAACTGTCTGTCTGTCTGTTCGCTGTCTGTCTATCTGTCGGTCTGTCTGTCTGTCTGTCTGTCTGTCTGCCTGACGGCCGGCCGGTCGGTCGATCGGTCGGTCCGTCCGTCCGTTCGTCCGTCCGTCTGACTGTCTTACTGACTGATCCCGGAAGTAGCTCGAGTTTAGAAAAACCCACTAATCCCTCGGTACAAACAACGCTGGTTCATTATATCTACCAATGATAGCATGATTTTTGTGTGATTTTGAAAGGATTTTAAATGGGTTAGCTTTATTTGTACCAGCAGATTAGTGTTTTTGTCCAAAAGGTTTCTTTTCCGGGATACATATATTGACGATCTATTGATACCCATGATCAGGTCTACATTTGGCAGCGCAAGAAATATAAAGGGGATATAGTTTTAAATTGGTTTGCATTACCAATCAGATACTATTTATGCATGTACATGTATAATTAATGATCCAATAATTGGATTGCATACATGCGTACTGTTTTCTAAATGGCAGTGCATTTCCGTAGATCTTGCTTTTTTATAGTGCGTTATTGTTAAATAGTGCAATAAAACATACTGTTTAAAATTAAACGACAAAAACGATCTTGCTCAAAATGAAAAAAATATATTTATGACGAACCGGAAAAAGTCATGGTGCAGAAATAAAAGTAGTAAAAGAATCCTTAATAATTATTCGTATAAATAATTATCTTTAACAAGAAATTATTTTAACTTTTTCAAAAAGATAAACTATTAGTTGTCAAGTCCCCGAATAATTGACTTTTAACACACAATCATTTGCGCCAGCACTTTGCTGATTCTGGTAAGTCGCACGTTAACTTGTATTAGAACCACCGAATAAAGTCAGATTTCATACTGAAAAATACAATAAATAATTCATTCTGGTTGTCATTTAATCTGCTGGGTAACTTCTTGCAGAAAATAACGAATCCAATTTATCACATTTCCGCAGGCTGCGACGTCATTTCGACGGATAATGGGCGCGATGATAAACATGAAAAAGGTCTTTAATTTGTTTTGTGTACATGCGAGTGAACAACGTTCATACCAGCACATTTCGTAAGTGTAATACATACATTCTGGTTTATGCAAAGAATAATGCGAGAAACGTGTCACCATCACATGCACTCAATATTGAAGGCCTAATTCCAATCGAAATTTAATAAAATGTGAAAATCGAATGTTGTTTAATTCCGTATAAAACGATTTTTTTGAAAATGAAAGAGTGTTGTGCATGTTTATTTCAAAAGTGCTATGAAGGTAAAGCAATAATGTGCTCATGTGTTTGGCTAGAGTTACTAGAAAAAAGTCAAGCTTTATAAATCCATACAGTTGGAAAAAAACGAAATAAACTTAATTTACAATTATTCAAGATCTTGTTGATTATTGGGCACTTACGCATACAAAAAGCTGGTCAATTATTTAAACGTTGATATGGTGTGTTGGCACAAAATATTATACGGTAAAAATGCATCAAATCAAAGGCTCTATGTTAATTCAGTGGAACCGTAAAATGTTTAAAACGTCAGAATAATTGTGTTTTAAGCAATGATATTTAAATGGCGCATGAACGTTATTACACATGCACGTTTTGAGAGTTGGTTTCAAGACTGATGTTAGAAAAATAATATTGCGTTTTATGTAATGGATGTGAAAAACTGTATAAGAGTATTCTAACATAGTTGCAAAACATAAATGATCAATCCGTCCATTGGGCATAAGTTTCAAAATGCATTTTTAACATTCTAAAGTAAACGTGTAACAGTTATTCCAACTATTTAACACTACGAGTAATATGCAACAGCGCGTTACACTGAAAATATGTCATTATGACCGATATTTTAAATGTTACAATATTATTTTAATATACGTTCTTCCAATCAACAATGGAAATACGCATTTTGTTTAGCCTGCCTTGCGGTAAATCTGTTGCAAGTTTGGTTTATCGAAGAGAGTGTTAACGTCGAGGTCTGGTATTTCGGTTGATTTACAGTATTAATGAGGGCCGTGATCCGGCTCCGGGCATTATATTGACTGCGCGGAGGTTGATTTTGCTTGTCTGAAGAAATGTTTCTTACGTTAAAAACGTGATAGTTGCTTGCAAAATACGCCAATTTAATTATAAGATAAACGTTCTAAAATTGACGATTCAATACATGAAATATAACATATAGCTGAAGTTCTTGCCTTAAAGTGATTTCCCAATCTGCCCTCAATCGTTAGCGAACCTCAGTCTACGCTGCAGGTATGGGCTAATACGACAATGCGAGGGGATTCTCAATAATGTGGACGTCTTACATAGTTAACATGTTCTTCAATTAATGGAAAAAGTTGTTTGCGCATTAAATTCATTTTGGCAGCTTTTTATAATGCATTTTAACAGTAACATTAATACATATATTTATAATGACCTGAATATGTTTTATCCTCAGCACGGGCGATGGAGTACATCGTCTTTACTATCCTCATGTCCCAGTATGCGGAAATCATGCTTTACTCTGTTTTTGCAGTGCAGCGTTCACACTACATGACAAGTACAGACATGACTAGTCAATGCTTTTGTTAGAAAGTCATTTAAAAACACTTCCATATGCGCTTGCGGAAATGATGTTGAAAATGTTAAGCATGGCTTATTTCATTGTAATACCCATCGTTTGCAGCGAATAGCTATTTTTACTGCCCTATAATCGTTTCATCCTCATAATTGTGAGCTGCTCCTCTATGGTAAGCCCTCATTAGTTGTTCGCTTGCGAACAACTAAGGTTAGCACTACTCGTTGCAAGTCGGTCTTAATTACGCTGAGAACGATAACCACCGCATCTGAGGCTATTAATAGATGCTGATAAACAAGTATAGTGGGATGTTGTGTAGCCTCGTTCATAGTGCATGCTACAATTGCTGTTTCTGGGAAACATTCTTTTATTCTCAACAGATAGCGTCGATCTTTTATATTCACGGGTGCTAACAACGCAATAGTAGAAGGTTAAGTTTGTTTACATTCACAGTTCTCAATTAATAAAACGTTGAACATGAGTTCGCCAATAGCTACATGTATATTATACACCAACAAAAACGCTAAAAACCGAATATAATGTAGTCGGCGTAAATGCTGACTTTGAAATAAAGTTTGCAATTAACGTTTCTAAATAATTAACTTGAAAACAAAAGTTTAGCTATTGTGTTTGTTAACTTGTTAGTCACATATTCACCGCAGGAAATGGGTGTTATCAACTTATCATTGTCAAACCACACATTAGTGTAAGTAGATAAAAATTATACTACGGGAGTGCACATCATATGTGTCTTCACATGCCTTATTATGAGTGTGTTTTTTTCACTATCGAAATATATCGTATGTTACTATTTGATTGACACGCAGTTTTCTTTCGACACATTTTAATCACACTTTCATAGCCGCATCATGCGAAAATGGGTCTTATGACGTTTCGGCCAGCGTATCTTAAGTCCAACCTGTACATGTGAGCAATCTGGTCAGAGGCGATGCTGTTCGCTATAAAATTACTCAATGTGTTATGGTCTCAATATGTATATCCTGACCAGACTGAGAGATGCGCATGCTGTACATATGATGGGCGCATATGGAATAAGGTCCATTTTAGCATGACGAGGTACATTAAAAATCTCATCGCAAATTGTAAATGGCGCATTTATACACAATGCTTTCTTTACGAAATTTTATTCAAAATAGAAAACTTGTAAATAAGGGCAGCCTATCCAGGCGGATTTTAAGCGTAATTGTAACTGGGCCACATATTGTGTCATTTTAACATACAGAGAGTAGTCCGGATTCCTTATACTGAATAGTGACACATCATCATCATCATCATCATCATCATCATCATCATCATCATCATCATCATCATCATCATCATCATCATCATCATCATCATCCTCATCATCTCCTCCTCCTCCTCCTCCTCCTCCTCCTCCTCCTCCTCCTCCTCATCATCATCATCATCATCATCATCATCATCATCATCATTATTATTATTATTATTATTATTGTCGGTAACTAAGTTTATTATTATAAGTAGTACCGTGTCATCATATCCTGAATGAAATTAATATACTTATTGCGTTTTATGTTCTGCAATCTAAACTGAGTTTGCATGTATGCATGTCTGTCATAATCACAGGATTTTTAGGTCTTATCCTTTCATTCCCAGCATGGGCCAAATGTATACATGTGTACAATGCCATTATTTGCTTTAGGAAATAAAATATGTTTAAAGTAAAGGAGCACTTGTGCTATGTAGATAAATGTCAAAACACGAACATGTGTCAAAATATACTGCTACAGTTACTATAATTAGCTCTTTAGAAAGTGTAGTAACGTTATCAAGAGTATAACATTCTAGACGATTCTCACAGCAGAGCGTTTTCGATTTCATAAAAAATCTCTTTTTAGTACATTTTATTAATAAAATTGTTAATTTATTCGTTTGCAGTTATATTGCTATTTACTGGATTAAAAACACTCAATAGGCTGCACTATAACATAGATTTTCAATGCGTTTTTTAATCCTTCAAAATGTTAATTATCCAAATAAGATTCAATGTACGATACATTATAACGGGGAATCGGCCGCATTTGCGTTAAACCATAGTAATATTTATGTGTTCTAATGAATGTGAAACTATTATTATCTTTGCTTTTACGTTTACACATAAAGCGATGGTAAAAATGAAGCAAGTATGATTGCAAATGCAACATGTTTGTGTCTGTCTACATCAGTATGATTTATTTAAAAAAATCACAGTACGATTTAATCGGAATGTTTGTCTTTACGTGTACTATTGGGTTTATATTGATCTTTAACAAAACAATGATTGTAAAATTAAACACAACAGTATCCGGAAAAACACTTCTCATTATTTTTTTTATGGGCACTTGTAATTTTATGGACATACATGCAATGTGGAACAATTTTTTTTTTTACATGCAGTTCTTACAAAATTACATCGATACATGTAATGTCATTTATTAACGAACAAATGATATAAATAACATTATTAATAAAAAATGACGGCACAGTTCATCCATCACCAAAAGAGCATACGTCCTCAACAAATCAAGGCTGACATTAATTAAATTTATCGATATAGATTTAAGATCGCTTGATCCAATAGAGTGCGAATAAAGTTTCTAAACGGACTTGGAAAATACTTGACATACCAACTACAATCAAGCAATAAAACTTTATATCAGAAAATGCATTCAAACGGTCAATGTAGTTGTCTACAAAAGCAGGATATCCGTTTGCATCATTAAGTAATGATGAACAACTTCAGAAATCAACCTTAAGCACACAATGTGTCGTAGCGAACCACTCAATGATGTATGGAGATCAATTGAACTGTCAAGAATCAGACGTCTACAGAAATGTCTTCATTAACGTCTACAGAAATGTCTTCATTAGTTAGTTTGACTAATCTTTCGTTAATTAATCAAAAATCAGCACCATCATCAAGCGCCTGTTCAAAATTAAATATTAACTGGACTAAACCATCCTCTGACTATAAACAGTGCAGAATATACATAAAAACAACATACACCATACATCCATATTTTATCGTTTCCAGAGTGCCCCTTTAAATAAGCAGCTGAACCCATCTTCCTGAAACACAAGGACCACCAAACACTGAATCAATTTGTATGACCTAAATATGTGAGCCTTCAGAAGATGTATGGGCAGGTGGAGGCTCTATATAATACCACCCACTATATCCCTGCAGCCTGGCTCATACTGTAGCGGCGATCGAAAAAAAAGAATATCATTTTATCATTAAGTCGCTCTTTCCATCAGCTAACACGAAATTACTACATCTGTTGCAGTTCTTTTGTTAGGCGTATATGTATCCTTTTGGTATGTTGTTGCGTTGGCATAAATCAAACCCGCCACAACGATAGAGCGATATTGAAGAAATCAGCAAACAGAAACATGTCATGCTCAATAAACAATGGAATCCAGACAAATGGCGAAAACCCGTGATGACTCCAGACTGACTTGAAAACTCGTTAACTATTTGACGCTCATGCGCATACACTAAGCTGGTTAATTACCAAACGGTCGATACTGTGGGTTCACTTTGATTTTTTGAATGGTAAAGAAACTTAGTTGTATGACCTTCATTGACCAATCCACCCAATAAAATGCTTTTAAAGGATCATGTATGTTTGTTAAACGTTGTGATGAAATGTAAGATAATTAATCAAGACATATTTCACGTCATTGTCGTTTGACAGGTTTTTTTCCATGCAGGCCTTACCTATTTGTTGACACCGTTAACAAACATAAATATGATATTTCACCATACTTGTTGTAGGGTCGTGGTAAGTCAAAATGTAGCGTTAAAATAATAAATGTAAATATATGTCAAGTGTTAACTTAGAATAAATCGACGCGTTATTGAGATCTCGTTTTATTAGGTTATTATAAATAATTAAAACTGTACAATTATTTGTGTGTATAAATTATGAAATGTAAAGGGTTTAAATATTGTTATAAAAAATATAAAGGCGGTTGCTTATATGTTTGTTAAATAGGTTGCGTATCTTCCCGTCTCCTTCAACAATATGAATATTGCGCGTTTTTCATTGTCAGTTGATTGACTGATGTTACTTACGATAACTTATGTCATCAACGTTAACTATCATATATACGCGTCAGTAAAACCGTGTAAATATTTCAGCAGATAAACAGCATGTTTTTGTAAAATAAGTTAGTCGGTAAAATTAAAAAAAATATGGTAAAAGGGTCTTACAGTCATTATAATGTAAAAATAACGAACTTCCTGAACTAATTTGATAAATATTGTTTGACTAACAGCGTGTGCAAGATGACATAATATAAATAAAGTAATTGCATTTATGGGCATCATAAACAACACGCTTTTGGTAACTGTATAGAACCTTTATCTTTATTCCGGAAATGCGTACACGAAAGCACATACATTATGAATAATTTACATAAACTTAAATTCTACAAAAACTTATAAAATACCGGACAATAAAGGAAAAATGGAACTACAGAGACATATTCAGGAATTTTTTTCTTAACCCCGAGTAGTCGTTCATTAATGGCAATTGAGCAATGGCCTATATAATACAGGCACATTACAGGAACACATTAAAACCCAGAGTCGTTATCATACTAAAATATACTTTTTACCCGCACATGCCTTTTAAAAGCAAAGGACCAATTGCAGTCAAAACATTCCACACAAAGTTTCAACGGTATATGCAAAGAAGTCCGAATGTAAACCGGGTGGTGATAAGCGATATCTCGCACTTAGTCCAGAATTAATCACTGAACTTTAACGTGTCAATCAACATTTCCACATTAACGCCGTAACTCATTTTTTTTTAAAGCGCATGGATGGATGGTACTATTTAATTTGTTCTATTAATGGTAGGGTGACATTCAGGGCTTTTAGAAACAGGGACCTGGACACCATGTTGCAGCAAGCCATGTCATATACCAAAATGATCGGGATACCTTGAAGTTTATCAGACCACCGGCATAAATTGGCATAAATCGTGGCGAGCTGAGAAATCCAAGATGGCCGCCATTTCTTTTAATATTGGGTAATGATAAGAAGATAGTCATATTTTTGCACGTACATTTGATACAATTAAATTGCTTGTGAATATTGTTCATGTATTGAATACTCGAGAAAATAATGCATGAAGGTTGTCACTGAAGGTCAAGACCAAGGTCATATGTAAGGTCAAAGGTCAAAAATAATGAAAAATAGCGTTCATTCCATGTATCTTTCTGTTTGTTTTGGATTAAGTGATCATACTTAACCAGATTATTTTTCAAAGTGAACTTAAATAACTTCCCTCTAATACCATGAATAGATTTTGCAATCATGTTGCTATGGAAACCGGCAAAATAACTTCCAATATGGCCGCAAGGCATACAGGAAAATGTGAAAAATACAACAAAAACATGATTACCTGATAAGAATTGACAAATATTTTATTCTGATTGATAGTAGGGTCATTATACACTTTAACCCTCCAAAAATTGCTACAAAAAGCAATTTAACTGATCGTGGTAGGGTAGAAGGTCCTTTAAAACATATCAAAAGTTTACCGAAATCGGACCACCGGAAATTTGTTTTTTTTTCAAAATGGCCGCCAAGATGACCGCCAAGACCTATTGATGATCACATCTATGTAACTATCCAATCAAATTTGAAGAATCTGGTGTCTATACCTAAGTTTCAAGGAGCAAAGAACACAAACTGATCATCAGACATTGTTTAAGTTTAATATAGTACACACAAATCCAACATGACGTCAAAAGTGGCCGCAAAATGGCCGCAAAAACCTATTTATGATCATAACTATGTAACTATCCACTCAAATGTGATGAATTTGGTATCTATACCCAGGTTTCAGGGTGCACAAAACACATTTATATCAACATGCAAAGTGTAAGTTAAGTATGTTACACAGAAATCCATCACGGCGACCAATACTACCGCCAAGATGGCCGCCAAATCCTATTAATGATCATTACTATGCATTAAAAAAGCTCTATGCTTAAGATTTACCAGAGCAACATAATCAAAACTTTGAAGGGCACAATACAATGGATCAAAAACAAGTATCGCCTTTATTCCTTCTTTTTGCAAGTCATTCAGAACCTCACAAAATACAAAACAACGTTAAACATAAAACATATAACTTCTTAAATCTATCAATATTAACCGAAGGCTGATGGAGTGAATCTGCGATTTTGTTTGCCCAATTATCCGTTAATTACTTTAGTAATCCCTAGATCGTCAGTGCAACTCGCCACACTGCATGGCCAACACAGCCATGTATTGCTGATGCCTCCAATGGTGCTTATTGGAATGCGTATTCTGTTTAATGATGTCATTAAAAACATGAGCATTTTCCGAAATAACCTGTTGCAATCTCACTGGTGGGTCAGTGGAACTCCTTACACTGCATGACTAATATACACATAAACAGCTGCTGCTTTTGGGTATTGATAATATGAATTATGTCATTTATAAACATGAGAATGTACCGAAATAAATTGTTACTATAATAAGTAAGTACATGAAAGTTTTTTTTAATTAATCTTAAGTATAAGTGCGGTTCATGATTCTGACATAACAGCTTCTTGAATTACATAATGCCAGTGGAATAAACACCAATAGTGATGCTGCAAAGTGAACAGTCTACATGGCGGCTGCCTTTTCATTGAATCTTACATTTAATTCGTAGATATTTATGTATGCATTAAATCCACCAGTAATGTTGTTCAAAATGTGCATATTAAAGATATACTATTTTGTTGTTGGTTTTGTTGTGATGACGTGTATGAATGAATTTTTTAATAGAACTAATGCATACCTATTAATAATCTTTAATAGTGTTTCCACTTATGGCCTGTTTTCTTATAACTGCACATTCAACTGTTAAAGGGGCCTTTTCACGCTTTGGTAAATTGACAAATTAAAAAGAAATTTCAGATTCGCACATTTTCGTTGAAGTTATGATATTTGTGAGGAAACAGTAATACTGAAATGCTCTAAAATATCCATTATGTGCATCTTTCGACGATTTAAAAACCTGAAAATTATAAAGCGTTGCAACGCGAAACGATTGAATAATTTGGAGAATTCTGTTGTTGTCGTTGTATTTTTTGATACCACGAGGATTGCATATATGACGTAAACAATTCTTTGCAACTGGTGTAAGAGCGGATGGTCTAGTGGATAGAGCAGGCGACTTTTGCTCCATGGCTCCAGGGGTCAGTGGTTCGAGCCCCGTTGAGGGTGACTTTTATCAAATTCTTTAATTGTATTCTTGTTTTTTTACTGGAGATTTTAAGACACAATGGTAACATTTACATGTATCAATATAAAGCATTTAATGACAAACTTCAAAACATGCCAAAATCTGTGAAAAGGCCCCTTTAACGATCATATAAAGCGGAATATAATGTGCATGAAGCTTTGACAACGCTTTGGGTTAAACAACTCACAAAAAGTATATGCATGTCAATTACGCAATAGTTTTTTTGTCTTAAATTGTAGGATAAGTTTAAGTTGAGAAAAAAGTAGAGGAAGATATAAGCAAGACTAAAAAAGCATCATAAGATACAGTTAATTGAAGCAAAATTCCATTAAGAAGTAATTGCAAATTGTACCATTGTGTATTGTGTTAATCAGTTGTATCTTTTTATTTTTCAAAAGCAATTCGATTTTCTCATTAAATTTGCATGGTTAGAGTATTTTTGAGTTACGATGTTCGGCTTTACTGCTTTCCGGCTTTTGATTTGGTACTTAATTAGTGAAGGAAAGCGCCTAACGGTGTCTTTAAGCTGACACACGTTAAGCGTGCTCATTGAGAGCTTGTATGATCGCCTTTTGTCCTTCAATCGCCCTGTGCCGAGCGTCGTGCGGCGTCATCATCTATAGGCCACAATTATTTCCAATCTTCACGTAGACAGAGGATTTGTTAAAATGATATATTGGCCGAGTTTAAAACTGGGTTACGTTCAGTTAAAAACTAGACGAAAGATCTAATTAAAAAGAACTTAGTTTATACTCTATAACCTCTATTTTAGTCAATTTTTGTGATACTTGGTCGGAAGATTTTTTAAATATGATATGTCAGCTGAGTTCGGTTTTATGAAAAACACTCTATATGTCGTATGTATAATGCAATATTTATGAAACTAGGTCAAAACATTTGTTCTGATGATTATATGACTGAGTTTGAAAATGGTTCCGTCTTTAGATAAACATTGCCGCCAGGTGGTAGGGAAGATTTCCATGCATGACTGTATTGGAATATTGTTATCATTCTTTAAGTAACATGTATTGTCCAATCTTCTTGAAACTTGGTCAGAAAATGTGTTCAAATGATATAACAGCTAAATTTAAGAATGACCCGGTTTGTTAAAAAAAACAAAACATTTCGACAAGGAGAGGGGCAGTTTTTCTTGTATGTCTGTAGTAAAACCTTGATATCTGAGGCAAGTTCGAAAATATTTTCGGTCTGTTTAAAACTTGGTCGCCATGCGGCAGGTCAGTTTTCGTATTGTGGCTTTAGTTAAAACTTTCTAGAAGTCACATTTTACAAATATCTTCATGTCATTAATCTGAAGATTTGTTCTAAGAATATCTCGGCCAAGTTTGAAACTCTGTTAGTGAAAAACTAGGTCACAAGGTCAAGTTATTTTGCAGTTAGCAATATTTTCCAAGTCATATACTGCACACATAACCCCTGTTTTGTATGTAGACTTTTCATACAGATATATAAAATACCTATTTAAAAGTATACGCCAAATCAAGCTATTTAAATATGTTTTTTAAACAAACAAATAACAATTTGCTTTTGTATGTAGTCATGGTTTTACAGCAAAATGCTGTTCGCGTACATTTGTTTTAATATTAGAACAAATTGTGTATTTATAATAGGCATTATAAATGTTTTTATAATTGACAATTGAATATGCATAAATCTTTAAATTATTATTCGTGAACATTGATTAATTATATCTGAAGGTATCACTTATATTTAAATGCATAGTTAGATTATTTATTGGGCATTCATGTACACAAAACATTATTTTGAGGTTAAAACTTAAGATTGTTTAAAAGAAACACAACGTGGATTTATGTTGGGAAATGTTACTGTTATTTATAAATTGTCTTAAATAGCACATCACGTACATCATTACGCCTTTTTCAAATCACTATATTCATATATAAAATGTATGTACATTTGCATCATTCAAATCTGCATCTCACTGTTTTGAAAACAGATAATTGACCAGATATATGGTTGAGAAAGACAATATAGCGGCGCGGTGAGAGTCAGAAATTACCCCAATCATGAATAGTATATATCACTTAGTAAGTACACTGAAATGGTTCATCGACCACTTTGGATTCTACGTCAAATATTTTATACTTTAAATCGGCTACGAGTTCTATAAACAAACACTCTATGGCGTTTTAGTTTGTCTGCAACGTTTGTGCGTTAGTTTTTGAAAGTTACTTTTGTGCTCGACCATACGATGGCAACCAGGTGCGTTTTAAGTAACGCGCGGTGTTCGTTGTATAATATTCCGGTATGTGTTTCTAAGTTCTAAGCCTGTGATTAGAATGACTTTCTGTGAGCAGTTAAAAACTGCAGTGCACATTGGTCTTCTCGATGTTGTTTGAATAACTGATTTATGCATAGTATGGCTTAGTCACATTTACATGAAGACGGTGGGCTTTTAAATTAATTCCAATATGGCATTTTATTACGACTTTTTTTATTACGTTGCCGTGAACTTCTTGCATGCTTTTTTAATACCAAAGAAATGTCAAAAACCATTTTTACCGATTTCGAAGCTCGTGATTAAATGAAGAATGTTTTTGCTTCAAGTTGTCGTAAAATGTTTAATGTGAAGCAACTTATCTTATAATGTTATAGCAATGGAAAAGATGATTTTAGTAGTCACAATTTATCCGATGCAGATGCCTTGGCGTACGTCAGCGCGTCTCCGTTGCTATATTGCAAAACGTTTGTTTTATTTCCGAGCATTTTTATATTTCCAAAACTTGATTAAGTAAAACAAATACTACAACACTTACATTGAACACTGATAGATTACGTCCAAACAGCTTATATTTTATTCTTATTTTTTTATACTCTATCATACGTTAGAAAGTCCAACAATCTTTACATGCCGTATATGGTAATTGTTATTATATGCAGTGGGCGATATTGTATTAATTGTTGTTGTTGTGTTTGCTTTCAAATAGAGCATTCATTTTTGTGGTTTAAATATGCATTCAAACACTTGTGTAGTCTTACATCTGTTGAGTTTAACGCTTGCGAAATATAAGCGAGACTACTGCGATTGCTTGCAAAAATTAGCGGATTTGTGGGCTTTTGGTAACACTGTGGCGCCAAAACGCACATGTTCAATCCCACGCTCAACATTTGGCTATTTCGTCTATCACGAGACGTAAGCAAAACTGCGGTTTACTAGGTGCTTCACACCGGGCACTGAATGACTCAAAGTCTGTTCAAGTACAGGACGTTGCCTGTACCTCGCCATATCTTTCGTAACTAAACTAATAAGTCTCCTGGGATTGATTGCCATATGTGGGACTCGCGTTGCACTCTATAAAAATCTACACAAGCGTTCCCTTGAGATCAGTGAGCGGTTTTGCATTCGGGAGGCTTTTGTACATATATCATAAACGCAATTACGTTGTGTTAAGGAATTAATAAACAACTATGCATAACAAAACATACCATTACATAACATAACGCTATATAACTCATTTAACGTGAAATAAGATGACATGAAATAACATTAAAAAACATAACACATGTAATTTTATGTAAGCAAGCTAATGCTTTGATAAAGAATATACCGAAAATGCAATAGCAAGGCATTGCAATGAATTTGTTGCGGTTCGTAGCAATGCAACACGGCACGGCACAGAAGCAGCGCAGCGCATCACGACTGCAAAGCAAATCGCAGCGCAGCACGATACAGAATAGCAATCCTCAACATATTTTAGCTCAGATTAATCAGCCATGACTCAGAGTCATTCGTTAAACGAGTAATTTATGGCATTCAATGTTTATTCCCCCGCCATGAAATGGATGAAGGGCGCATCCTTGCCATGTCACTTTTTGTGCGCGTAAGCGCGTATGTATTTATGTATGTGCAATATGAAATTTTGAAAGTAATTGGCACACATGATTATTATATCAGATGGACGTCAAATACCGTTCTTGTACATGGTTTGCTTCAGAGCACTATGCATCTTCTTTGAATGGATACAGTTAAATTTGAGCCTGATGGGATTTCGAATAGAAATGAACGAAATGCTTATATTAAGGAAATGTGTAAAATGCTAATACCATATCGCTTGTTTTAAGATCAATGTCACAGAGCAAGCTTGAAGTATATTTATATTTGAAAATATCTGTTATTATTCATGTCATTAATTAATTGTACCTGATAGGATTAGACAAGTACTTGACAAAGATTATATAAATATAAAGACTATGTGTTGCTTGCAGTTACAACGTTGCTCTCTTAACGTTCAATATAACATTGTGCAAGATTGTTTTGGGAAGTCATCAGACGGTAATTGTGCTAGTTGATGTTTTGTGTAATTGTATTAAATGTCTATTTCTTTATCGTTCATAATGGGATTAAAAAATAAATTTGAATCATTTATAATCATATGGAGCTATATATCCTATTGGCGCATTTCTAATGAGTTATATTATCTTCAAGAAAACTATTGATTTTTTTATTTTACGTGACTTAATATATATATATATATATATATATATATATATATATATATATATATATATATATATATATATATATATATATATATATATATTGTTTTAGTAATTTCAAATAATGTCTCTGCAATCGTGATTTGATAATGAGTTTTGCTAGTTGAGTTTGCTACAAATTGCGCACATTGTTGTATTGGACATTTCACGGAGCTGTTCGGTATTGGAGCATTCTGGCATGCTTCGCTGTGAGGATGGAAATACAATTTATTTACACAGAGAATATTGAGACGCTCATCACAAGTCATAGTTTGATTGCCATCGTTCGCGTTAAGTGAAAAGAAATAAAGATTTCAGTTTAAGTACACATAGAAGCGATTGTACGACGAACAGTATGACAATGTAATAATTATTAAATTTAAAAAGATATCCGTGTTTGAAATTCAATGTCCGCTATTAAACATTGCTGTCTATTGCATTGCATTCGGATAAAATAGTTTATTATTGTTTACCGACAGGAATAAGCACACATGTATTTACAGAAGTGAATACACTAGAAAAGTAGTATATAACCAAACTACTCACTGCTGTGTTTTCAGCTTGTCTATTCCGCACCATATTCAAACGGAAGGACGTTTACGGTAATCCATTAAGCGTTTACGTTTACCAAAGTTCAAAATGGATTTTACCTTCAACACGAGCACTGGACTCGAACTCGACCGATGTGACACAGTATTCAACACTATACAAATTTTCTGGCTCGTATCATATTCCGTACTATTTATAATTAGTGTCGGTGGAAATTGTTTAGTATGTTTAGTTGTCATTGGCCAGGAGAGAATGCGAACGGTCACGAACTACTTTCTTCTTAATCTCGCCATAGGGGACATTGCAAAAGGTGTGCTGTGCATTCCATTTACATTCGTGATTAACGTTTTAGTGCCATACTGGCCTTTTGGAAGTTTCATGTGCCCGTTTATTATGTACATGCAGATTGTGACCGTGTTTCTTAGTGCCTTCACCCTGGTTGCTATGAGCTTTGATCGTTATGTGGCAATCATACACCCGCTTAGACCGAAACTGACAACAAGGAAAGCATTATTGACGATAGCGATTGTCTGGATCCTTGCGCTCGCGGTTCCTATCCCAACAGTTGTTAAATCTCGCGTTTATACCAATCCCTACCCAAACACGTCAAAAGAGTGTCAAAAAGGATTGTGTCTGGACATTTTCGAGGACAATGTTCTACAGCAAGTGTACACTATTGCCATTATGTGTATCCAGTATGTAATCCCTTTGATCGTCCTGATGTTCACATACACACGTATTGGTTATATTATCTGGATCAAACGCACGCCCGGTGAGGCCGAGAGGCGAAGAGATGAGAGAATAGCTTCATCAAAGCGAAAGGTTATCTCATTATCTTCTCTTTTTTAAGATTATTTCAGACAATATTTACCAATTATCGATACCTTTTTCGTTCCGTTATTACTGTATTGTTTAATCGTACATGGTAAAGTCATGAGCTATTTACTGCTGTTTCTTGGTTTTAGATTGATGTTAGTTATTGATGACCTATGTCTTTATATCAAGCAAGGTTGGAGGGCTTTGTTTTATGTCAATATACTGACATTGATTTTAAATTCATTATTTGAAAATTAAAAAACTGGTATTAGACAACATCACGATACACAACTGAGCGACTTAATATTTTACAACCTGACAGTTAACAGTAACATCTATGTTTATTTCATGCTAAACTTAATTGATATATTTATAAGCATTTTACTGACAAATCCTTTAAGAGTGACATCTGTGGGGGTGTTGCGAAACACATCTTCAACGTATTCGTACGTCATGAGCCTCTGCGTTTACTTGATGCAATTGGTCCCTAGTTATATTGTGTTTTATTTTTTTAGTATCGTTTTACAATCAGTTTGCTTCAATAATTTGTTTGATGGACCTTGCTCTGTCTAAAATCAATTTTTCATAGGATGACACAACAGTTTTGAATTATTTCATAACTTAGTCAACCAACAATTCTTTATTAAAACGAGTCTAACCTAAATAAAAAGAACATCATTTCGCATAGCACGTGTTTCTTAAGTAGCTTTTTTATCAGTTGTTTAGACATAAGCGAACAGAACTCACTCTCAAATTGAGACGAGTCTAATTAATCTTCTGACATTTGTAATTTCAACGGTTGATTGGACTTTCACTTAACGGACAGTCAAGCACATTCCTACTTAAAAAGCAATAATAGAAATATGAAATTTTATTTTGTTATTATATATTGTATTATTATTGATAATAATTGATTATCAATAACACTTGTTCCTTGTAGATGAGTGACCTGACGATGCCTGTTGAGCAAAGTAATCTTGCGCTTGGCAATGTTAACGAAAACTACAATGTGCCTTTTTGTATTCAACAACCGGTGCATGCACAAGCATTTAAGAAAGATTAGCATAGACTCGATTTGTACCAAAACAGGATGGCAACTTGATCTTCTGTCATGTCATTAGTCTGTCTCATAACGAATTTACCCCGTGGTCTATTTTCAGCGAATCCATTTACACATATATATTTTCAGATGGTGAAGATGATGATTGTTATGGTAATTACCTATGCCGTATGCTGGCTACCCATTCACGCCATAAGACTCTATGAAGAAAATATTGAAGACTCTGAAGCGCTATACAATTCCGAACATTACCAGTTTACTTGGACCGGGTTCCATTGGCTAGCAATGTCGTATGCTTGCTATAACCCGATTGTTTATTTCTGGATGAATAAGAGATTCCGAGCTGGCTTTAAAAGCATGTTTTTCCTGTGTACGCATTGTAAGAAAGGTAATGGTCGCAGCATATGCAGCAAACGAAGACCACGATTGCCAAATAGAACAAACAGTGGATCCAGTAGTCGATTTAGTCCACGCGCCAGCATAGACGAAACTAAAATTCTAAAAATGTCGTTTCTACATAAGGACCATGGTGACCCACATGATCTTTGACATTAACATGGACGAAAATGTCTTTCATACTTGGTGCGGGCGAATTTTAGACTGTATTGAAAATTATCAGTCTGCAAATTTACAACACGCATTAATTTTCTCATGTTGCTAAACGTTTGCTGCTAAATGCGTACAAGTCATTCTTTTAAAATATTTTTCTTATATTGAAGTAGGCTTGACGTATATATTAGTATTGTATTTATTTATATGGGTGCAAATGTATAAGATTGATTTAAGTTAAAATAATAAAATACAGCATTGTATAGCAGATCAAGCATACATGTTGCATTAAATGCTAGCTTGCTTTTAATATATCTGCACAGAATTAAAACGACCTTATAAAAATATATACAGATAATTAAATAGATATAAATAAAAAATGCAATAAATATTAATAAGTTAATTTAATTAAGAAAATACAATATAACTAATATAAATATTAAAAACTGGTGCCAGCAAATAAATAATGTGTTTTAGAGTTACTCGGTGCCATTTTATACCCGATTATCATACCTCTACTTTGATATCGACCGGATACAAAAGCATCTGCTATAGTTTTGTATTTCTGGTTGGTATGCGCTTATATTGTTCAATAATTAAGGTTACGAAATATAACTAAGAATCAATTTGAGAAATGAGTCCGATTCAAACAAATAAAACGTATATTACAAATATAAAGTTCAAGTTGGGGGCGTAGAGGTATGCTTTAAAGAAATACAGGGTACTACCCTATTGGGCTGTAGTATATCAGTATCGCTATAAAATAAAACTCGGCTCGGCAAGCGTCGCCATTATCTTATTCCTAGTATTATCTGAAATAAAACGAAGGAAAAGTGACCTGTTATTCTCTATATATCTTACGTTACCAACATGTGCAAAAATGTAATAAAGAATATATTGCAGTTGCAGTTGTTTCACCCGTGTGAATGCTATTTTAGAAGTAAATCAACATATAAACAAACTATTTACAAATTAATAGTTGTTATTTGCATATTCAATTTGCAATATAACTATTTTAATTATTAATTGGACAAACAAATCATTTGTTTGAGAACATATATAGTTCAATCATGAACGCAAAATCTAAGAATGTTGAATAATAATCTTTATAAAAATGCCCAGTGGCTAAACTTATTAACACCAAATTTTTGCTATGTGAATCTTCCATACGTGGGTATCTTAAAGATGAGAAAAATAAAGAAACACTAATGAACAGAGCAAAAAGTATTTGTAAATGCTAAATGGTCCATTAAATTTTTACAAAACTAATTTAAGACAAATATTGTTTGGATTTCAAAACAACTATTTTAATATGTACAACAGTTTAATTGTATCATTTTTTAAACAGTTTGTTACGAGTCACAAAAACACATCGGAATTATAACGCATGTTGTGTTGCTTATATATTATATATCTTTATACTGTGCAACGTAAAATCACCTGATACGAGAAGGAACAGTCACTGAAGACCAGAAGACAACAACTATTCATTATGGCACGAGCTTGTAGGTATGCTTACGTGTGCATGCAAGTACTTTGTCAACGCTACCTTATTTATATTAAAACATTATCTCTTTATTAATTTCAAGAATGTTACACATTACATATCCAAAAGTATTTATTGAAATCTTTTTTTAAAGCAAACAATAGGTTATGGTAGTAATGTTTCATACATACACCACACCGACCAGCTTAATTGGTTGAGTGCTGGAATGTCACTCCATAATTTGTTGGTTTGAGATCGGACAACATTTAGATTGGTCGTTAAGAAATTTTCGCCTTCCACTTAGTAAGTATATGCTTTTTGTACTGGTAATATTTGTCCAGCAAGGGTGCAAGTAAGGGGAAACGCAAGTAGGGCTACAATTCAACGGTAAAGATTCCAAGCAAACCAAACATGAAACGCAGTTTTAAAATCTACACCTTAAGTGCCAATATTTTGGTTATCCATTAATATCCGTCCTCAAGTTACCAAGCTCTTATAGAATGTAACACAGGTATTAATTTTTTTTGCGAAAATATGTTAATGTGTTTTGTTTAACCGGCCTTAATAGAACCATCCTGTACATGTACTCTCAGCCGTTGGTATGTCTACATCATTTGTCGGAATGTTTAATCTGGCTTTATTGCACTAATAAATCTCCGTCTGCCGGCATAGCCCTGTTTGCCTTAATTTGACGCCATATCAGGACATCATTAAACGGAAATACATGACCAACTCTAATTACACATATTAATAAAACTGGAGCTAATACTATTTACTTTAAAGATGTTTAAAAACATGAAGGCAAAACATTTCTTAAAAAGCAGCCAGACACGGTTAAAAATATATATTAAGATGCATACATTAAATCAACAGTACAGTTATAGCGGCAATTGAATTGCAGTAGTAGAAATAACATCACAAATACTTCAACAAATAGGAGCAATTTTTCATATTGTCCAAAAATTTTCGTCAACAAATTACGGATACGCGTGTCTTTAATTTGTTAAATCATTTGCAATTCGCTCGTCTTAAACAAGTGTTTCTTCACGAGGGTACGTGCTTAAAATATATTTGTCGGGTTTAATGTTATGATTTTACGAATAAAGCTTATGGTATTTGTTATTAATGTATCTTGTTGATTATTTGTTCCAAGTGAAGACTTGAACAATAAAACTTCGTTTATCGGTTGTCTTTCTCGGAATTGTGTGTAACATTCTGAAACAAAAGAAAATAACTACTAGAAATCAATAAAGATATTCCTTACCTCACAAGCACAAACTATACTCCGGGGTCGGTCCTATTTTACTTTAGTTAACTTATTAATACGTATTGATTTAAAGTTCCTGATCGCCTTGGTGAAAAAGGCCGTCATGCGGTGAAAATGCACTTCGCTTGAACCGCATTGTTTTGCGTACGTGCAGATTAAAGCCGATTTCGGTGTATTTTTGCAGAAAATCCCGAAGTCGACATTGTAGGTGATATTCTACGTAACATTAAAGCAATTTTGTGTTATTTAATAGACCTAATGAAATATTTATACTCATTATTTGTCAGTGTATTAAACAGGCATAAGCTTAATGTTATGATGGATATATACTGGAATAAATACCATGAAGCAAATAAGGATAAGTTGGATAAACAGCGCAAAATATAAACGCATCACCAATCTTTTTTTTACACAATTCTTATAAATTACCCAATGTCTCAGTTTGTCGATCTATTCACAAATGAAAATAATCTCAGCCATATATTTACAAATGAAAATTAAAAACATATTATTAATGCTATTTCGCTCACATGAATGTTTTCGTGATAAGATATAATTCTACGTTTCAGCTTTGTTAATGCTTAACGCTGACAGTGTGATGTTCTTACTCGGCTTTTAACAGTGTGATGATAACTCGCACACAGATGATTACTGACCAAATATATTCATTCTTAATGACTTCAGCGTGCTAAACTTTGTATGTAATTGAACCGGATAAATACAGCCATGAACAATATATTGTGATATCGGTCCGACTGATAAAATTCAGACGGCACAGAAACAACAAAATATACTTAAGATAAATGAAACAACAGAATACATAAACGCAGACGAAAACACCCGGAAGAATTGGACCAAACATTTATAATCGGCCCGAGGACCGATGGCCCGAGTGCTATTATGCGGCTTGGGCAGATTACAGACGTCCGGTACAACTATGCCGTGCGTTAACGTGTACCGGTATATAGCATATACTAATATGGTGTTCCTTAGCTATAATTTATAAGCGAACACCAGCTTTCCGTAATTTAATTTTCATTCAGTTGATTACGCAGTTTATGACGTATGTCACATGGCGTTATTTCTGTGACGGAACAAATCAGTTAAAGATAGACTCAGTGGATTTCAGGGACAAATATTCGGACGTTGTGGCTTAATTAACAGTAAAGTATTTGTTTAAAGCATTGATCGAATCTTAAACTTATTTTGGAGTGTGTGTTTGTCATGCATTATTGTAATATTCGAAAGAACTACAATAAAATAGTGTAGTTTAAAAAAATATATTTCGTTCCAGGAATGGAAGAACAGAACATGGAAGTGTATATCGTTGTTAAGTTCTAATTGAATTTGAATTAAGCGACCTTTTATATTAAATTTAGATTGTTGATGACTTCTGTTGTAGCTTAAATAGTGTCGTCAATATAATCTACGGCACACTTTCTGTTGCAATCGATATTATAATCACCATAATTGTGTGTCACACTTCAGGTGTCGCAATTCTAGCAAATCATAAGATGTGAATTTACACGTCGGGCTATGGAAAAAAAACTGTAAAATGTGTAAGAGATTAGTGAAAATTGTAATGAAGGTTATCATTATAATACATTGAATTAATTACAAATAAGCGCGGACAATATTCATATATTATTAATAATAAGTGTATTATCTTAGCATGGAATTTTATAATGAAAGAATAAACTATGATTAATACCGTGCATAATTTACATTGTTAAAAATACATAAGTGATCAATAAAAATAGGAAAGGTCCTATCATTATTATTCAAACACATCGACAGATCGCATTGACCTATGACAGTTTCAAAGGAATAAGATTATGCATAAACATTATACATATACACGAAACCACACGTTCCATTGCAATTCTAAACACATTTGTTGTTTTCTTTTTTTCCCTGTTTGTTTAAGTTCTGCTTCAGACACGAGCGACTGTTGCTGTTTTATCTTTTTGAATATTCGAACTATAGTTTTCGTACAAAGTTGTGTTTATTTCATCAATTACAATATTTAGTAATTTATGTAACTAGGTCGAGTTTAATTACTAAGTTAGGTCAATTTTATTACACAATCCTTTTTAGGAAACGCATTATGTTAATCTCTTGGTGCTATAAATGTTGAGTAGTTCCGATATTGGCGGCATAATTCTGTTTTTCATATTAAAACAACGCTGAAACAACAGGTTGTCTTTTAAATATTTGTGAAACAAAACGTGCAGTATGTATATTTAAGAAATAATTTCCCGCTAAGTGTTTGTTATTGCGGAAATAAGAAGCGTCTTGATATTCCGATGCGTTGAAATAAACCCGGATTGTTTGATCGGATTGACCAGACATTTGTTATTACTGCAATAACCAATTCTCAGCCGGAAAACATTTTTATTATACCACGTTCTTAAATCCAACTTGTCTAAACTGTAGTGAAACAACTTTAAACCTCGCCATGTATTACACATTTTATAACAACAATTAAATTCGACGTCGAGCGCAATCATAAACTTTGAGTGAATAATCGATGTATAGTCATTCAAGTAGTTATTATTATTATTATATTATACCGGATTTATATAGCGCCCTTTTTATGCAAGAGTTAACGTTCAAAGGCGCTTTACATAACAACATTTGACGTATCGCAGATACGAATACATTTTGAACACTTTTTCAAAAGAAATCGATCAAAACTACTCAATTATACTATAAAACTACTCTATAATACTATAAGTACTACGATAAAACATGCACAGTAACCCTAGATTAGAAAGATCAACAAGGCACTATAAAACTACCCTATGTGTATAGCTATAAGACAATTAATAACACAATAAAATCTCAAACTAAAACAATAAGTACTACGTAAAACAACAAGAACCATGCACAGTAACCATAGATTTGAAAGATCGGCAAGACAAACCAGAGACAAAACAGAGACAGACACAAGGGTAACGTCAGGATACCATTACCACGAGTCCACAAACACCCAAAGGAATAATTATGCTTCCTTTAAAATGGTAAATTCAAGTTCATGCTGATTGAGACAAGGGTAACGTCAGGATACCATTACCACGAGTCCACAAACCCTCAAAGGAATAATGATGCTTCCTTTAAAAGGGTTAATTCAAGTTCGTGATGATTGAGATTTTATATAATGAATTGAATAAACCACTGCTTATATTGCATAAGATTGGAAGAAGAGGTGAGTTTTCAGTGCCTTTTTGAATGAATTCAGTGTTAAAGAACCTCGAATGTTTGATGGAAGTGAGTTCCAGAGTTTGGGAGCAGTGTACATGAAACTTCGCTCCCCGTATGATACGGATTTAATCTTCGTTGGAATCACTAATGAAGTCGCTTCGTTCTTGGATCTTAAGTTTCGCCTTGGTTCGTAGACTTCAAGTAGGTTTTTTTCATTATTAGGCGATTGTCCATTGAAGGCTTTGAACGCATTGGTAAGTATTTTGAAGTGGATTCTTTTTTCTACTAGGCGCCAGTGTAATTTTTTTAGGATCGGTGTTATGTGACTATAGCGGGACGTTTTTGTGATACATGCGCCGCAGTGTTTTGAACATTATGTAGTTTCTTGATAGCTGATGTTTGTGTTCCATAAAGCAGTGCATTGCAATAGTCTAGCCGAGACGTGACAAGTGAATTGACTAAGGATTTTGTGGCATTTGGTGTGAGATATTGCCTGATGTGACCTATTTGCCTAATCTGACCGAAACATGATCTACTTATAGCAATAATATGGTGTTCCATGTTCATTCTTGAATCAAACCAAGCACCGAGATTTCGAACGTATTACGATGGTTTAATTGTCGAGTCCCCTACTTTCATAGTTAACCCATCTACGTACTTGGCGTTGTTTTGACTTGAAAATACTATGACCTCGGTTTTGTCGGTGTTAAGTTTGAGCATATTTGTATTCATCTAGGAGATGATATCGTGGAGGCACTTCTCAACTCGATTTAGTGTTTCGTCTTGGGCTGCTCCATCGGTGGGTTCAAAGGAAAGGTAGAGCTGGGAGTCATCGGCGTAGAAGTGATGCCCGAGTCCATGTTTTTTGCAAATTTCCCCAACAGGTTTATTACATATGGTATAAAATTTTGGACCTAACACAGATCCCTGGGGTACGCTGAAGGTAAGCAGCACTGGTTCTGATACCTTGCCTTCAATGCACACCGTTTGGAAGCGGTCAGATAGGTAGGAAGCTACCCACTGTAGTGTTTTTTCAGCAAAGCCAAACTGTTGTTCGAGGCGGTTTAAAAAGGTTATGTGGTCGATGGTGTCGAAAGCGGCAGAGAGATCCAGCATAACAAAGACAGTGACCTTTTTCTTATCTAATGATTGTAGGACATCGTTTTTAACTTTTAATAAAGCTGTTCTGTTGAGTGAAACTTCCTGTATGCAGACTGGTTTTTTTCATTTAAATGGTTTCTGTCAAATGTTCTTCTATTCTTTTGCTGACAACTTTCTCCAATAATTTTGAAACATTTGGCAGATTCGAAACTGGGCGATAGTTTTGTAGTGTTTCTTTATCTAAGGTGGGCTTTTTTTAATAAAGGTCTTATACGTGATGTTTTAAAGGATCTTGGCACACTTGCTGTTTCCATCGAAAGATTGATGCTTTTTGTCAGTATTGGTAGCAGTTCAGTTTTGCATTCTTTCAGGAGCCAAGATGGAATAGGGTCAAGCTCGCAAGATTTATTTGGGGATTGCATAATGATTTTTTCAACTTCTTCCTCAGTTGTCGGACGGAAATGTGTCAAACTGCATGTTTCTGCTGTTGGGTTATTATCATTACTCTGTTTTGAATTTGCTTGAGAAAGGGCATGTACAGAGATATCTTTTTTGATACCTTCAACTTTATTTATGAAAAAATTATTGAAATCTTGTGCTAGCTCATCGGATGTTTTGCCAGACGGGAAGCTATTTCAGATGGGCCATCTAGTAAGTGTTTTGTGAGTTTTGTCAGGACCCACTCTGTCCCGTGTCCGCAGTCAAATTACTGAAAGTTTCGTGGTGTCATCAGGGATCAGAGAACTCAAACGTGCAGCCTGGTATAGAGCTCATTGGCCGCATTTGACATCGGACCCATTTCGCATGACGCGATTCGTGTTTGGTGTTTAATACTATGAGAGTATTAATTTGGCACTTGGGGATTAGATGTAAAATCAATCAAGCATTAACATTTTAATGAACTTATTTCTACAGTTTTTGCTTTTACTGCGCTGCATTACTGTATGCACATAAAGTTGGTGTGTGTCAAGTTTGCTACACCGCGCGTTTAACCACGCTCTCTTTTCTTATTAACTTCTTGGAATATCCAAATCTTGGAAATATTTGAAAGCGTTAATATAAATTAAATGATTTTAGGTGAACAGAATATTAAACATAATTTTCGTTATTTGACATTTGAATGAACTTGGCCTTGACTTTTGGTGACCTTGATAATCATTTTTCTTAAAAGGTCTGTTATTATATATATTCATGTTGATAAACTTTTACAATAAACGTTCGCTTAAAAAAGTGTCATTTAAACTAATATGAGAAGCCGCGTCATTATACAGCCCTTCATGTGGACGCCATCTTCCATAGTAGCCTTTAGTATTCATAGTCAACATCAGGCACAGTTAGCGGCATTTACATATAAAATTCACGAAATAATATTCAATCATAAAGCAAAGGTCTATCATGCAAAACAAACTAACCAATATAATGATGAATAAATATATTAGAAGAACTTAACACGTAAATAAACATTGAACACCCATAGGCCAATTCTGAAAGACGGGTTTTCACCCAACCGAGCGAACATCATTTCAATAAATCGATACACAAATGTTTAAGACATTCGTTTTGAATACTGAAATAAAGCCATCATCGGTTTGCAACGCTTGTGCATTTAACATAACTTTCGAGACGCATGCACAATGAAGAAAAACATATTTGCTCTATTTTTTTGCGTATTGTATGTTTACAAATGTACCCGCTCTTTTCCCCGATATATATTAATAAAATACGTTTTCTATTTTTGTTCACTAATTATTTACAGTAAAAATAGCTCTACTCAGATTTTGGATGGAAATCCGATTAGCCAACTCATCACACTTATTCAGAATTCATTACGTATTTCCGACCGCATATTTATAACTGGATCACGCATCTTTTAATGAATTATTTAGAACATTGGAATTGCATAAAGTTGCTGATGATGCGTTGATTTCGACACATTCTTTTTTCAGTACACAAATATATATTTTAAAAGCAGATATATCCCTGAGTGCCGTACCTTTTATTCACACATTTTTAAGTTTTAACAAACATTCGTTGATAAACGAAATGATTATAGTCTACTGTACTATTTGTGCCATTAAACCACGCATCGGATTGGTGACTTGTAAAATTCATAACCTGAATTGATTTAATTAATTTCATATCAAGGTTGCTTAAAATTTGAAACGTAAGTACAACAATCAGGAGTTAATGTTCCATACATTAAGTCTCCACATGAGAGATGTTTACATTGAAATCTTCCTGTGTTTGTGGCTTTGGCACGTTGAATCTCAATCTTACGAGGCTTTAACAATTTCAGCTTGGACCAGAGTTGCAAAAACATCTTAGCCACTATAGCGTGAACGGATGCTATATTCGCTAGCCATATAAACACTATTCGACCGACTGTAACCATATCCACAGCTTGCCCTTAACTTCAGATGGTGTGTGAAGTATGCTTCTTCCTCCTGAGAGGTCGTGGTCCTCAATGTGTTGCCTCCGGATTGACTCTCCCACAACCTGTGCCGCAGAGATGCATCTGGGATGCCATACTCTCTGGCAGTGATTTTAATAGGGGAAACTGTTAGCAACACAGTTTTATAAGCTATGTTCATGGAAGTCGGCGAGTAGCACCTATACTGCTTTTATGGAACCTACAGGTAGAAATAAATAAATGAAATGTATAAGTTAGGATTTGACTATGAATGTATTGTTAACAATGAAAGTAAATCAATCATCAACACAAAAAATATACTTCAAGAACATTTGTACAAACAATCTCAGAATAACATTCCGATTGGTCAGCAGGTTGCTAGATCTCGGATTGAATAATTGGAATTCATAGTCAAGTATCTCAATCGATGGGTACCGTATAAAACAAGTATCAACGTTGTGAGCACGACTTTCCTAAAATCTCCACATGTTCATTAACTGACCGCCTTTTAATTACTTTGGCTATGTATTTTTCTGTCAAAATTAACAGCCCTTGTCATTTATGATTATCAAAAATACTTTAATATACAGCTTTGTAAAATGTGTGATAATAATTTGGTTTTAGTATAAGGATTTGTTCATAGCACGTTTTACTATGTGGACTCAATGAAGTGACCTAAAGTGTGTGTGCTAATGTCTTTGCCAGTTTCTAGTTTAAATATGTGCTATATTTTTAAGATTGGTTTGTTCGAAACATATTTTGTTCCAAAGTGTTTTTATGAACACTAAATGATATCGCTAGATTACTCTATCTATGAGTAAAATGTCTGATTGAACCATAATGTTTTTATAATATGAATTAATTGCGTATTCCTATTCCTACTACTTGTATGTGTTCAACGTTCATTCGGCACCTCATTAGAAAGACATCAACTCAGAATGAAGTCGTACATCTTGACTTAAGATGGGAAATGTCATTCGCATTAAGCGGTACAAGAATGCTCCTTCACGCTGTTCTTTATCAAATATTCCACACTAATTAGTGTTATTAGAATAGATCAATATTTTAATTTACTGTGCTCAAGTTCTGTACTACTTTGTGTGATATTCATGGTCATTTCGTTTTTAATGTACAGGAAGATCAGAGAAGATAATGACGAAATTAATTGTTAAAACATACGGAATGGCCAAGTACAATTAACTTTAATTTCGTGATGGTTTTGGGTCAAATGAACATTGAATTATTGGAAATATTATAAATGTCACTATATAAGAATTGTATGCAAATTTCAAGACAGTATATGCAAACACAATTGATGATCATGATCCATAATATCCATACGTTATATGACTCAAATGCATTTGTAACGCAACATAAAATAGAAATAATTAAGTTTTTAAACAACAACAATAACACTAAAGCCGTAAGTCAAGCCGAACATATTCTTATCAATAAAATCATTCAAACAAAATAAAACCTCGTCTATACTGTAAATTGTTTAACTGCGTCATCGATACATATTTGTCCCCAAACATGTTAGCCAGGAACTATTACTACCCATTACAATTAAAGAATAAAGAAAAATATACCGTAGTGTATGAAAAACAGTCAGGAAATTAATATATGTGTCGTCACCCCATTTTTCCTTTACTTGCTTTAATACAAATCCTCGAAATTAAAAATAAAAAACTTTCTGCGATTTCATAGATTTCTTGCAGACCTTTGTTAAGGTATGGATAATTGGTCTGTTGCATAAACTTCTCGAGCACTAAATACTTGATGCATGTTTAAGATTAACTTACATGAACAAAAAATCCTGTATATCTTATGATGGTGTATTTTCCACTACATTTATTTCACAAACAGGTTTACATTAAGGGGTAATCTTTTTTCCTTTATTTTTTTTTACTGATCTTGCATGATATGCAAACCTTAATGTATAATAAAGCCTCCATTTGAGTTAAAGAAAACTACCCATACATACTCATTTGACCTAACACGATGCCTTAAACATGTTTCGTGACGCTTATGTCACTATGTAACTATAAGATTGTCGACATCACTTTAAAAAATTCAGTTATTTTCGGTTTGTAATAACTCGAACTTTAAAATATGCATTAATAGCTAAAATAATAATATTGTTTATTTTGCAGTGTCGTTAATTTTGCTTCACTTTGTTAACATCCCAATTAGCGTGTCCCCAAAGATGTTATGGTGGGAAGAGTCACTGCGTTCGTCTGAAATATATACTATAAGTCCGTTATTCACGCCAGATTTGACAAATGTGCATACATTAAGAAAACGCCGATAATGTGGATACTTTTATAATGGATTGCGCTTCAATAACAGAGAACAACAAAAGCCGCGCGCTAGATGTGAGTTCTTCTGCTTTTGCATTTATTTTGTAATCATTGGTTTTCATACACGAAACATTTTAAGCCGATTAATGGTAAGACACTTCGTTTTGAGAAGAATGAAAATCGCGGGAAATGGTTGATTTTATGAAAAAGGCTAAACAATTCCATCGAAAAGTAGCATGAAGTGGATGATAAGTACCTATTTTTCAAAAAAATAAAAATGCTTAGAAATTACTCAAGAACGTGTTTACTACACGAATTACAAGATCAATAAGTCATCAAATGTTACAACATGTTAACATTGTAATTCACTGACCTATTTGACCGACGTGTCCGTTAATGGGAATCAAAGTGTCTTCATCATCATGCATACCACCTATTAAAACACACTCTCAAACAATATTCGTTAATATTTCATTGAAATCAAAATGTCACCAATATTTCGTTTAAAGCATATTACTTGTTCTACGTACTGGAATAGGTAATACCTTGGTTAGAATAGTAACAATATAATAAACGCATTTTATGTATTAGATGAAACTCGGTTATCAGAGTGTCCAATTTGTTGAGGGTCTCCGTTATCCTACTTTCCCTTTTTACGGGCATTCTGTATTCAACATCATGCATATCACCTATTGAAACATGCTATATCTTCGTTCTTATTCCATTAAGTAAGCACTTTTCGCGTAACTCGAATTTTGATATGAAGAGTCTTTCTTCAAAGAAAAATATCATAAAAGCGGATAGTGTCGTCTCTGATAAGCTTATGCGGACTGGACAAGCTAATCTCGGAGAACTCTTTACGCGCACGCATTAAACCCTCTTTTCACACAGTACGGTCCATTTATAGGACAACTATACCGTTATGAGAATATAAATGACTACTTTGCGTTAAGGAGACGCATTCCTGTTTACTTTATGTAGGGTTTCGTGAACAATGCCATTCATCTGAGTAATTTGGAGTCGGATTACCATTTGCCAATATATTTACATCGAGAGCTAAACTGTGGTTTTCAGCTGAACATTATCTTACCATTTGTGTTTTTATTTATACCTGACCGCTAAAGTGAATTATGTGGCGTAACAAAATTAACAAATCGACTGCAACTGTTTAGTCGAAACATTAATTGCATATTTTGACGCAAAATTAGAAGAAGTCTTCATAGCTCACATCGCATTATCACACAAATTAACTGAGAAACGACAGAATGACCCACAGGCCGAAAAATATTTAAGTACATTTAAGCATTCTTATAGTTACATAATTTCAACACACATATGGCGTTTGCGTCTTAACTTTGAATCTACATGACCCACATTAGTTTTCAGGTTAAGGTCAAAGCGATCAGAGTCAAAGTGTCCTTGGTTGGTTTGCCTTTTTCATTAAAACACTCTTGATTTCCATCACACATTATGGCTGTGTATTATTTTTGAGCTCCCTGACCCTTTGAGATCCATTCTATTGTATGCATATAGCTTGAACGCTGTTCATTAAGCAAACTATGGATTAGTGATTCATTTTATTATTAACTATTCTATTAACAGGCAGCTATCGTTTAGAATCCAAGTTTGTGTCATATTTCATAAGTGAGAATCAAGAATCCCTCAGCTCCGTAGTGCTTGGCTTTGATTTGACAGGCATGTGTTCGGTGTTTTCAAACACAATTTTAACAATGTGGTTTCCTTAAAGTCACAAATGTGCCATCCCTGTGTCACTGCAACAAGAAAAAAAAACAGATTTAAGTAATTTGATGGTTTTACGGCTAACAGCATATTATATAAATAACTTTGAAATGAAAACATATAGGAAGGGCAGCGATACAATACATTTAGTTTACTGAAAATGCTCTGAGCATTTTGTTTACTTACGAAATGGGCGGATGATTTTCCATTTTTAATTTAATGTAACACAAGTAACACAAGTAATAATTGTTACCCACCAAGACCAATCCTTTAACAATGTGCGCTAAAATCATAAAAAATGCCTTATCTAGATCTATCATATCAAGCGAGTGCTAATTTCTCAAGCACAAAAACACATTGAGGATCTAAAAGTGATATGCCTTTTCTAAGACAGACAACGTCAACCTCCTAATCGACCTTACATTCAAGCTCTTCGATCTTTCCGTTTCTGATATACTGTATCTATAATTGTTGGTTATGAAAATACTGATATTTTAATAAGAATACACATACCATTCTTAAGAAAACTATTCATGCAATAAAAAATAGCTGCTATTTTAGGTTTTCTTCATGCAGAACTTTGCAGACACCAATTTAAAATGTAATTAAAACATGAATGATTTGTTTAAATATATTAATACTGAAAAAAGAGAGTGATTTTAAGTGGAAAACTAAACTATGAAATAACCTAAGTCAAATATGTAAAATAAGCCTTACTAACATCAATAAACAAGATGAGATTTATATTGAACAATACAACAAGCATGTCTTAATTATTTGAGTATAATAAGCAAATACTTAGCTTCAAAAGAAATAAAGAACTAGATGGATACACTTTTGTCTAAACAAACACTTAGCTGCTACTTTAATTTAGGACCGCAAACTTCAGTATTGATGTTTAAACTGGCACATATGACGGTACTGCATACACTGAAAATACTTGAGATGTAAACAATAATGATAACGCCTCAGAAGAATAATGTCTAGTTAATTGCCACAATTATAACCAAATCGAGAACGGTATGTATAATTTCTACATACCAATAGAAAACCTGTGTATAAAAACTGTTTTATAAACAACATAAGTTTCCTTAATTTTCTTAGAAGCAGTTAGTATATTGTTAAATGTTATTTTAAAACTTTCAAAAGAAAGATAGTGCGTTGTTTAAAATGTCATCATATCAAATCAATGCATCGCGAAATTTTCTTCCAGTGCAATATGGTCTGAATTATTTTTCCAGCATCGCATAGAAATTAAATATTAAATGCTTGAACAAATAGAACATGCACGGCTTTATTACGCAATTATCGTCGATGCACCTCTTTATGAATCATTTTAGTATTAATTCTAGGTACCTGCGTATTTTCGTCTCACATTATGTATTACATGAGTTTTTGCCGGGCAATCAAATTGCGAACCACAAATTACGATACAATATTTAATTACAACATTTGCCTCGATTCTTCCTCCTAATGTCAGTTATTTGGTTACATACCCCGCAGAGATATATTCATATATTGCTTGGATATCCATTATGGAAAAAGACAATGAATACCATTTATAATTAATATATGGAAATACTTTAAATGTCATTTCATACAACAAATACGTTTGCAAAATCTGATAAGGTCTCTATGAATAACAAAGAGTCCAGCCATTGAGATTTATATCGCTAGAGAGAATAGAAAATCTGTATTTATTACCAATTTCTCATTGTGTCATCGTTAGATAAAAGCCCTGTGTGAATCAATTCTCAAATGTGCATTTATTTTGCATAGATGTATGTTTGAGGTTTTTATCAAACGTTGTTGGTTTTTTTTTCATATGATCCATGCAAATCTCTCAGTATTTTTTAAGAGTGTTGTGAACAGTTCAGTTATATGTCAAACAACAGTTGGTAATTTTGTATCAGCCACATAATATGTCAGCTTAATTGTATTTACAAATGACAACTTTTTAGCTCTATGTTCTATCAAATCAGAAAATGTATGGGCATATTTTCTTTTCTATTCACATATTCAAGGGCCGCCAAAGTATCTCTAAAAATGTATAGCCCCAGTTGCAAAAGTTATGACGTCCAACGTACTGTATTTTCTACTGGTTGTTTGGGGCGTGAATTCTTCAAGGAGAGTTGTTTTCTACATAACAATGCTGTAACATATTATTACCGGATAATATCCCAATAAGCCTTTTTTGTCACGTGCTCAATATTGGCTAGTTCTAACATATTTGAATACAAAATACTATAACTTAGCCATACGTTTAAAAGTCTTGTTAAAAATGTCTAGAACCTTTAAAATTCATAAAACTTTGAAATAGCATTTAAAAAGGCTTAACAAGTCGCCTGTTCTCTCTCCCACCAATATTTTTTTTTCTATTTTGTTTTCTGTTAACTGTTTCTCGACATGATCCCTTGTGTAGTATAAATCTGTCATTTTGTCTGATCTTTTTGCAATTGTCATATTATCGTCAGTTTTCATACACCACGAAATCCAATTATAATTCAATTGCGTTGCAGACGTCATGTGGTGTGCACTTGCGCTGTATAAAACCTCGAGAGGACGAGACATATGAAATGTTCAGAACTTATGGTTATCGGTTACACATCATATTGTTTTTGTTGGTTTTCATATGGGCATTTAGCTTTAGCTTTGACGATTTACAGATGCAGTAAACCGGAACGTTTTACCCAAAATTGAAATTTTTCGATGAACCTTTTTTAGTGGTTTACGAGAATATGTCTTATAAAAAAGACTCCCCAGCTTGCAGTTATTCGTAATTATTTCCAGCAAAAGGGATATACAAACATAAATCTATTGTTGACATATTGAGTACGAACCTTATTGAATACAAACTAACTAAATACGTGAAATTATGTAATTCATGTCATTACTTACTAAGTAAATACGTTGAAAAATAATAAGTGTATGTCAATAAATGTTCCACTGTGTTATGTATAAATGTAATTATAATACGTTTAGTGGCATTGTCGCACTGGTAGTTGTAGTTCACATTGTGTACTATGTTGCTTTTGACGTACTTTGTTATGTTGTTCTGTGCGTAGTTTAATAGTTCGTGGTTTACTTAGTTTATTATTGTGTGATTCTTGCATTAATTATGCTGTAGTTCAAGTATGCATTATGCCGTGGTCTACTTAGTTAATTACGTTGTGTTAACAGTAGTAAATAACACAATGTTTAACGTAGTTTATTATCCCCCGCCATAGGCGGAGGGATATTATTTTGGCGTTGTCCGTCCGTCTTTCCGTCCGTCCGTCCGGAGCCATATCTTGGAAGTGCTTTGGCGGATTTCATTGAAACTTGGTATGAGTATATATATGGATAAGAGGATGATGCACGCAAAATGGCATTGTACACCATCTGTTAATAACGGAGTTATGGCCCTTTGTATCTTGAAAAAAAATGCCCTTTTGAGTGTCAAATATAACATTTTTGTGTCCAGAAGCATATTGGCGGGGAATATCAATTCAACGAATTTGCTTGTTATGCTGAAATACGCGTTGTTTATTACGTCTGTGTTCCTATTGTTTATAATTGTTCATGTACTTGATTGTGTTATGTTTTTTGTGTGTAAGGGAATCTGAGTCGATCCATTATAGTTTGTTTCGTCATGTTTGTTCAAAGCGCTCTTAATCTCCTTTCTGTTTTTGCGTATGTTCAAATGATTTATCAATACAACATTTCCATTAATTCCATTATTTCTTTGGGTTCCTGATACTTTTGAGGGTCTTCACACTAATAAATGTTTTGTCCTAAGACTTATGTTTCCTGAAGTATACTTAAGCTAATTTGAAAATGTGTTTTTTAAGAAGCCAAGTGACACGGAAACGTTTTCAACAATAAGGCTAATGTCGATTCTTTCTTAGCCTTTTGTTGTGCTTATACATATATATTTTGCAAAGAATGTAATTTTGTTTATTAATAACTTTAACATGGCTTTCTTCGGCTAATCAATAATTTAGTTCTTGCTCTTTTTTTCAAATAATTAGAGGCGGAGGCTTATGTCTCGTACGTTGATCGTATTAACTTAAATTAAAACGTTTATTTAAAAGTATTAAAAAATACAGACTTACATCTGGCAAAATTCTAACGTATATGCATGGATGAAAAACTAAAGCTATTGAGTATAGGTCATTGTTGTTACATCACTCGTGATTCACACACGAGATTTCATTCATAAGCATACAATATCCTGTACGTTGAACAAATGATCTAATTAACACTCCTTTAGTGTCGATAACACACTACATTTTCTTGTGTTAACTCTGCTTTAACTCTTGACAGCACATAACCATCGTGTATTAATGTGGCATTCCTCTATTAGACTGGAGTTGATATCGGTTGTGACTATTGCGCAGTCAAGGATGCCTTGTAGCAACAAACGCGATTATCCTTTAAACAAGTTTATAATGTCAAACGCTTAAAGGTAATCAGAACAAATGAAAATTAAATACTTAATACTGTCAAATACGATTCACATATTGTATATATTTGTTCCTGATGTCTTCATATGATATTTATGTGGATTTGTAATTCTATTTATAAATTGCTATGTTATTTTGTCTTATGGTAATATAATCATTTCGTACATCGGTATTGTCATTAATGTAAATTAATAGCTAAAAGTTAAATTACTTTGCGCTTATATCTCTAACATTCGTGAATTCACATACACATGTATATTCTAAATCAATGTTTTGTAATATCTAGTAAATAATTATAGTTTCTATTTCGAGCAGTGCTGATGCTTTGTTTGGAAAACTTTTCTAATTGTATCGCTATAAATTTGTCTTGCGTTCTTCTAAAAGATCTTTTTTAGAAACTACCAATAATTTCATTTTAAACAAACAGTTAACTGTCACGTTTGATATATATTTATGGTACGGCTAATTAAACTCTAAATGAACATGATATTTACATTCTTCACTTTATGGTTCTGAAAAAACAAATTTCCGAGACTGCACGATTTGTAATATCATTTGTTATCATTTTTTTGTTAAATCATAAGCTATTGTACATCAAATTTATTATGTATTCAAATTTAACCCATGTTCTCTTTACACAATTAGATATAGGTATTATTAAATATAAAAAACATCAATAAATTTAAATTCCAAAACAACATGTCATATATAAAATAAAATTAAAATGAATTCACAAATAAATATTTAAAATAAGAATGTTATGTTTTGGAATCGAAGCGGTTATACACAATCGTATTCATATTTCTTAGACCCACATATAATAACAAATATACTGGTATACACTGGAATCACACACAGTCTTATATAAAACCATAATTATTTTGATAAGAAGGAAATTAATATAAATGTTAAATACCAGAAATACCACATACGAAGAGGTAACAACAATGTTATTGTATTCCGGTCAGAAACTTAATCGCGTACATATTACTTGTTCACTATTAGAAACTCTCCAGCACTGTTTCGTGTTTGTTGTGATGTATATTCTTATAATATACACACGAACACACCGGTGTTTCTGTAATGAATGCTAGAAAGTTTATTACTAGTAATGCATATTTCGTTGTTAAGTTCAGTATACATTTCAATTATGACAGATGACCATGTTTATCTTTACTTTGCCTTTTCCCTTCTTATTCCAAACCTAAAATGTGTTTGTAAACTTATGCGCGAAGGTTATGTTTACATGTATATTACATGTACTCACTTTTATAATAAATGTTCCTATTTAAGTAATGTGTTGACTTTGTTTTGTGTCGAATTAGGGAGCTGTTCGTTGAATACAGTTATTATGATAAATGTTAATACCCTAATGTATACAAATCTCCTTTACATGGAATCGAGTGGAAGCCGCAGAACTAAATGCCCCATGGCTTTTCTTTTCTACAACAGCACATGAAGTGATTCTTAAGTGTATGTTCCGAATGGCACTAATCAAACTAATCAACGGGCTTTCTTTGTGAGTAGTGAACCTTTTGATTATAAGTGTACGTATGTATTGGTCATAACATAATCAAGAAAATAATTTTGCACCAAATTATACATGCCAAGGTTAGTTTTCTTACTCTATAATAAAAAGCGTTAGCTTTGATCAACTATCTCACCGAAGTTTACCAGACACATCTGTTATATGATTACTGCGAAGTAATCATATTTCAGAAGAAAGAACATGCTCGATAGGAAATGAATTTTTACTCGTGTTTGTTGACAAACTGATTGATTCCATAAATATCTAAAGATGTCCAGAAAAAACATCACTGAGACAAATTTATATCTCTATGCTGCATATATAGATATATTAATTCGCTAAGTTGTCATAAAGGATAGTGTGAATGGTCTCTGTTCGATACCACATCTGAAGTAAAAAGTGAAACTAACTTTTGTCCTAATGCTGTTGAAACTCGATGCCAAATATTATGTGGTTTTCGTAGAATTTTGATGTTTTATTCGTTGTCTTCTTACACAGACGTTAACACATGGTTCAGCAAATTGTAGAAAATATTATTGTTCTGTAAACAAGAGTATGCATTTCATCCTACCATATGTGGTATTTAAAAATACAAATACCATGTTTCAGCAATCGACGATACAATACATCTGTCATTTAATGGTCTAGATTAAAGGGCCATTGAAGGAGCATCAATATTATTTAGTTTACATATTAAAACAGAACGATACCAGTTATTGCGCTTTCAGGCAAAATGTACGTGAATACTTAATTAAGATTAGTATATTCCAACCAAAAGAGGAAATGCAGTAATTTGTAATTCAGCTGCTAGTGATAGGTATGCTTTAAACCATTTTTTTTCAATATTGAGAACAACTTGGTATACTTAAAAAAAACTTAAGCATTCTTTTATTCGTGTGAACATGGTATAGTAGTATGGGAGCGTGTATTGATAACAGTAGCTTAATTCTGTTTTCCTGAGCCTTTATACAAATAACCATTTACTTCATACAAACGATGTATCAATTAAAGTCTTTGAATTTTGGAAATTATTTCACAATTATTTTACAATATAAAGTAGTGAAATGTGTACTTTATACAAATATCAATTGTTTGTTTTGCGCGGAGTATTATTGAAAGAAACAACAATAGTCAGCCCTATTTGACATGCCTTATTAGTTTTACAAAGACAGCCTAAAACATTTTTGTGATTAACAGTTTTCTTCAACGCGCTTGCATCAAGCAATTCTATATGAATAGTATTCAATTTTCCAATGCTGCGAAGATGTCAACATTCTTGTTTATTTGCAGTGGAAAATAAGCCCTCCGGAACACATTTGTTCAAACAATCAATCAATTTGTATATCTTTGTATGATTCTGTTTCTTTCAGAGATTTTAATAGTTCTTAAATGTTATTATCAACGAAAATATCATATTTGTTCTTACGTTAACAGAACATTTTGGTAAATTGAAATTTAACGATATATAAGTTATTGTGTCTGATTTTATGCACTTGAAATGTGTTCCAAAAATGAATGAATTTATTACAATGATGGCGCGTAGGATCTAGAATGCTTCGCTTCCGTTTTTACCAGTGTTTGTTTTTCTATTAGCTTTGGTTATTAGCAAAGTAGTTCATCATTACTATGATGGTATTCTATTATTGAATACTTTTCACGCAAGATTTCGAATACAGGGTAGCGGTTTAAATGAAAAGAGTACAAGATTAGTATTGATGCAAAGCATCAAAGGGCGTCGGGAATTTCAGTGTAAAAGGCACTCAATGAAGTTACATGGAACGATCTTTTTTCTACTGTAAATATTAATATATTGGCAGATTATTTTAAACAAAATAGAAAAGGATACTGGGATAACCATTATCTATAATTTTGTGTTATAACCCCCAAATAACCAATATTTATGATGTTGTGTTATAACCCCCAAATAACCATTATCTATGATTTTGTGTTGTAATCCCTAAATATTTCATAGTTCATTTTATTTACATTGGATTCCTTTTTTACTGGCATCCGTGTGCAGTTTTCATTAATGGAACAGAACTGTGTAGGTTTAAACAAATCTACATCATCTTGTAAGCGTAATTTCATATTTTTTTCAACTTCAAGGGGAGATGATTCTGAACTTATTCTTACGTTGCTCATTTACGATAGAAGTTGAGTACTCATTGATATGAAAACACTGTACAAATTTGGATTTTTTTGTTTTTAATGAAAACCGTAAATTGCATAAAGAAGCTGCATTTCACAATACTTTGAAATTCAGTAAAAGATCATAATAGATTTATTGCTCCGATATTCATCATTTTCAATAGGGTTCAGTAATACTGATATAAAAACACTTAACAAGTTTGGAAAGATTCAAACGAAAGTTGTGAAATCTTTTAAACAAGTGAAAATTGTTTATTTTAATAGAAACAATTCTGGACTTATTGTCCCGATGTTTCTTGTTTTAAATGAGGTATAAATGCTCATTGATATGAAGACAGTGTAAGTTTGGAAAGAATCTGATGAAAAATGTTGACATAATCACCTAACCAAGCAGTTTTTTACTTTTATTTTTAAATTCAAAGAGACATAATTCTGGATTTATGGTCCGATATTGCTCATATAGAGTTTGGGTTGGGTCCTCATTGATAAAAAAACCTGTGCAAGTTTGGGAACAATCGGATGAAAATTTTGGACATCGAACAACGATTTCAAAATTTCTCAAATTCTAAGGAAGATAACTATGGACGTAATGGTCGGATAATGCTAAAGGGCCCATACCACCTTGATAGTAATACGTGTCGCGCTTTGCGCTCTATATGCGGTTCTTAAAAAAAACTCCGAGGAATGATAGACTCTAGGCAAACGGGTTGCTGGGACACAGCTCCTCCTTGATAAGCGGCTGCTTCCTTTATCGCAACTCATTGTTACAATCAATAATACGTGTCGCGCTTCGCGCTCTATATGTGGTATGGTAGTACTTAGGGCCTATGATAGACAGCCATAAAAATACATGGATAATAGATGTGTTTTTTGCATTTATTTGTTAATATAAAAACACGTGTATTTTTATAAGATATTTAAGTGATGTAAGAAATTTTCATTAACGTTGTCACCACGCGGCATCCATTAATTTTAATAAAAATGTCCAATTGTAGTAAAATGGATTTTAAAATGTCTACATAAAATAAAGCTTTATTATATTTATTAACCTGACTGAAAAAAAAATTGTAAGTCGCCGAACTGTTCCGTTCGTGCCGAAACCCGGGATTGAACGGGGGGCCTTTAGATGATTGTTGCGTAAACAACTTCAGTCTAACGCTCTCCCAACTGAGCTATTCCGGTTGACATCACTTATGTACTGCTATTTGGTGAATTTGTGTATAGCGATCGTTATTATATGTCTATTAATAAACTAAAACATTGTACGTTTTCGTACCACTACGCCTCCCAATAAACTTGCTTGCGCGCTAGGTCGTCAAATAACGTACTACATTGATTCTCCACTAAATAAGCAAATTAGAAAAACCACAAAATAAATAGATTTTGATTATGTTTTATTTTTATACAAAACCAGAAAGTTTCGCGCATTTGCCCAGTCCCTGTGATCTTTCCCTGTGATCAGTTGTGGATCAGTTATTAATTAAAACAATAAGCTTTGTATTATTGGCAATAAATGTTGTAATAAATGTAATAGGCACAAATGCAGTACTTATTTACACTAATTTACACAAAAAATCACCACTATGCAAGATATTCTTAAAACAAAAATATATACATTGATCCGTAAAATAACTTCTCCTCCCATAAGCGAAAAAAATGCATTACATACTAGTCGCCGCTCTCGAGAGCGACGCCAATCACTTAAATCGAAGCTGATAGCCCGTGTTTTTAATGTTTTCCGGTTTTCCTAATTATCTTGATAAAACGTTATTCTTTTTAACTTATCATTTTTAATAATCTTACTGCTTTCCATAGCTTTACCCAATCATTCGTAGGTCTTAACCACGAATGATATGAAACACGTTTAATCATATTCCGATACATTAAGTTATACATTCAAGAATTTACAATTTTAATTTATGTTATCACTATGAACAAATTAAAAAAAACTGTTCTCTGTCCCGCAACAGATGTTTGTATTTTCCAAAATACTCTTTTAGCTTTCTTTACTTCTCTCTTATTTATGTTAAAATGGTATGTGATAAGAGCTTGTGAATGATATAACCTGCACTTAATTTCAATATTTTTGACGCTCTCAGCCTTACACATGTATTCTCTCAAAGTAATGTTGTATTTCTAGCCTATAGATCATGCACCATACAAGCAGTTCATTTACAGTAGCACGACATAGAAACATTTAAGTTTTGTATCAATTGTGTCGCAATTATCAGTTGATTTAATGTTATGCCTGCTTTTAATGCTTTATTTTTGGTAATATGTATTATGTTTGCAGTGTTTTGTAATGCTTGTCTGTATCTATTGGTTAAATAAATATTGTTTAAACCAATGGAAAATACAATATAAAAAATTATGGCCGACTACTTTTACTTATACTAGTGCATATATTTATATTTATATTATAATGGTATTGATAATTCTATATTGCAGTGGTGAAATAAAGAACGGCATGAACGAATTGTACTCTATTTTAAACAACTCAAATACATGTAATCCCGTTCATGTACTTTGTTTAACCTTTGCTAATCGCAGTCCGCGCGTTATCTAGTCGCAGGGGGTCGTTCATCAGTTTGTAGTCGGCGTGGGGAACTGCTTACTTGTATATGTGATTTCAAATAAATGTCCTTTCTCATTTTACATATTTTATGTAGTTCATTAGATGCGAGTTCGACATTTTGGTTAAGTAGCGAAATTTGGTGCTTAGACAACACATGCAAATAACATATGCACAATAATGTGATTAAAAATAGAAGTTCAAAAGCCAGCCTTCATTTAAGCACCATATTATTTGTAATCACAGTGCTAAATATTTTTTATATTGATGCTTTCAAATTTCTTATTGTCCAAACACTGTCAAAATTATAATGCGTATGCTGATAGCATCGGATACGCAACGCTGTAGAGTTGATATATAATACATAGCCAACGTGCCAGTAGACACTTCGTATAAATGGAAATAATAAAATATTTGATTAAATGATTAATATAGGCACGCACTATACTGTGCGAAATTCTTTCGACCATTGAATTCATTTTTTTAATTAATGCGCAGTTATTTATTGTCATGTAATTGCATGTATTCGGAAATAAAATTGAATTTAAAGAAACCAGATACATAGATGTCGTAATAATTATATTGTGTATTTTTTCGTACAGGATACTATTTTTTTCTAATTACGTTTAACAAAATGATGGGATAATGCGTTTTAGCAATAATGAATTATAGCATCAAAGAAGAGCATTGGCGTGATCTATTTTCCATAAGTGATGTTCATTTAAGTGATGCTGTAACGGAAATACATTTATCTATTTTGTTTCATTCCTTTAATTGTTGTTCCCGCTGATTCACAAAGTGTTTTTATGTATCCTTTTTCCTTTAGAAAATATTGCTTAGTCAGAAAATAACATATCAGCAACATAAATGCACACTTTATGACCCATCTTAGGTGAACAGGTCACGTCTTTGTAAACCTTTGTAAACACCTCGTTATAATTGTATTTTTAAATAAATAGCTAACCACTATTCAAACTGTTGTTCCCATGTATTACAACAAAGTCTTTATCGATCACGCGAATATAACTAAAATAAAATGAGTTTTACTGTTCGTGTCCGTCATTATTTCAGTTTTTGCTTGCGATGCCCCCAGCTTTAATAATTATATTGTCAATTACGTGTTGTTTATTTTTTCATGTGTTGTTAATGCAACTGGTCACTCGTCTGAAATGAAAGAATAACGCTTTACAATAAGAAATTGACTTCTGTTAATGTTTCTAGAGTTTCTTTATTCATATAAAATTCCAATATACTAATAACAAAAAAAAGTTTTCACATGTAACTGAAATTTTTTGTTATACACCCATGCATTTGAAGCATATATAATCACACAAATCATATAATTTATGCGCTAAGGATAAATAGCGCCTTGATACTAAAATAACTGCGATCTGGTTCGGATTTAAATACAAACCAAGAGCGGTTCAACCCTAGAATGGATGTCAAAATCTTCTTAAATATACAATGCATTGCTTTGTTATTGATGACATTGGTTTAGTTTTTTTTTCTTTTTTAACGCATGAGAATGGATTAATTTATCGTATAAGTATCACAGCTGGTGATACGACAATCATTATCGTTAATTGCAACGTAAAGCATCATTTCCCAATGTACCAAAATAGCATTTAATGATGTCTGAAAATTTTGATTTTATTTGAAACGATGCATACCAATAGCAAACCTGTAGATAAAAACTGTTTTATAAACAACATAAGTTTCCTTAATTTTCTAAGAAACAGTAAGTATATTGTTAAATATTATTTTAAAACTTTCAAAACAAAGATAGTGCGTTGTTTAAAATGTCATCATATCAAATCAATGCATCGTGAAATTTTCTTTCACTGCAATATGCCCTAAATTATTTTTCCTGCATCGCATAGAAAATAAATATTTAATGCTTAAACAAATAGATCATGCACGGCTTTATTACGCAAGTATCGTCGATGCACCTCTTTATGAATCATTTTAGTATTAATTCTAGATACCTGCGTATTTTCGTCTCACATTATGTATTACATGCGTTTCTGCCGGGAAATCAAGTTGCGAACCACACATTACGTTACAAAATTTAATTACAATATTTGCTTCGATTCTTCCTTCCTACTAATGTAAGTTATTTGGTTACATACTCCGGAGAGAAAAATTCATGTATTCAATGATATCCATTATGGAAAAAGACAATGAATACCATTTATAACTTATATATGGAAATACTTTAAACGTCATTTCATACAACAAATACGTTTGCAAAATCTGATAAGGTCTCTATGAATAACAAAGAGTCTCAAATCCAGCCGTTGAGATTACTATCGTTCGAGAGAATAGAAAATCTGTATTTATTACCAAGTTCTCATTGTGTCATCGTTAGATAAAAGCCCTGGTGAATCAATTCTCAAATGTGCATTTATTTTGCATAAATGTTTGTTTGAGATTGATATCAAACGTTGTCGTTTGTTTCCATATGATCCATGCAAATCGTTCAGTATTTTCGAATACTATAAGAGTGTTGTGAACGGTTAAGTTATATGTCAAACAACAGTTGATTATTTGGTATCAACCACAATATATGTCAGCCTTATTTTATTTCCAAATGACAACTTTTTAGCTCTATGTTCTATCAAATCAGAAAATGTATGGGCATATTTTCTTTTCTTTTCGTGTATATATGTATCTCTTAAAGTGTAAAGCCCCTTTAAATAGTATTCGGTTCTTAGTAAATTACCTATAGCACAAGTTATGACGTCCAACGTACTGTATCTTTACTGGTTGTTCGGGGTGTGAATTCTTCAAGGAGAGTGGTCTTCTTCATAACAATCCCGTAATATATAACAACATATTTTAATTACCGGATAATATACCAATATGTCTTTTTTATCACGTGCTCAATGCTGACTAGTTCTAACACTTTTGGATATAAAACACTATAAGTTAGCCATACGTTTAAAAGTCTCTTTAGAAATGTCTAGAACCATTACAATTCATAATACTTTGAAATAGAATTTAAAAAGGCTCAACAAGTCGCCTGTTCTCTCTCCCGCCACGTAAGATTTTATTTCGTTTTTTGTTGTTGTTAATTGTTTCTCGACATGATCCCTTGTGTAGTATAAATCTGTCATTTTTTTCTGATTGATTTGTCATTGTCCTATGATCGACAGTTTTGATACAACAGGAAAACAAAATGAAATTGTGTTGCAGACGTCATGTGGTGTGCACTTGCGCTGTATAGAACCTCGAGAGGACGAGACAAATGAAATGTTAAGAACTTCAGATCGCACTAATGGTTATCGGTAACACATAATATAGTTGTTGTTTTTCAATTTAGCTTTTGAACATTTAGCTTTGACGATTTACAGATGCAGTAAACCTGAATGTTTTACCCAAAATTGAAACTTTTTGATAAACCCTTTTTAGTCGTTTACGAGAATGTGTCTTATAAAAAAGACTCACCAGCTTGCAGTTATTCGTAATTATTTCCATGAAAAGGGATATACAAAAAACATAAATCTATTGTTTACATATTGAGTACAAACATTTGTTTGAATACAAACTTAATAAATACGTGAAATTATGTAATACTATCATTAGTTACTAAGTAAATACGTTGCAAAAAAATAAACAATCCCCATAAGTGTATGTCAATAAATGTTTCACTGTGTATGTATAAATGTAATTTTATACGTTTAGTGGCATTGTCGCACTTGTAGTTGTAGTTCACATTATTGACTATGTTGCGTTTGACGTACTTTGTTATGTTGTGCTGTGCATAGTTTAATAGTTCGTTTTAATTAGTTCATTATTGTGTGATTCTTGCATTAATTATGTTGTAGTTCACGTGTGCATTATGCCGTGGTCTACTTAGTTTATTATGTTGTGGTTACAGTAGTAAATAACATAATGGTTAACGTAGTTTATTATGCTGGAATACGCGTTGTTTATTACGTTTAAGTTCCTATTGTTTATAATTGTTCATGTACTTTATTGTGTTATGTTTTTTGTGTGTAAGGGAATCTGAGTCGATCCATTATAGTTTGTATCGTCATGTTTGTTTAAAGCGCTCTTAATCTCCTTTCTTTTTGTGCGTATGTTCAAATCATTTATCAATACAACATTTCCATTAATTTCATTATTTATTTGGGTTCCTGATACTTTTTGAGGGTCTTCACACTAATAAATGTTTTGTCTTAAGACTTATGTTTCCTGAAGTATACTTAAGCTAATTTGAAAATGTGTTTTTTAAGAAGCAAAGTGACAATGACAAGTTATTAACAATAAGGTTAATGTCGATCCTTTCTTAGCCTTTTGTTGTGCTTATACATGTATATTTTGCAAAGAATGTTACATTGTTTATTGCTTACTTAAACATGGTTTTCTTCGGCTGGGCAATAATATAGTTCTTGCTCTTTTTTCAAATAATAAGAGGCGGAGACTTATGTCTCGTACTTTGATCGTATTAACTTAAATTAAAACGTTTATTTAAAAGCATTAAAAATACAGACTGACATCTGGCAAAATTCTAACGTTATACACAATCGTATTCATATTTCTTAGACCCACATATAATAACAAATATACTGGTATACACTGGTAGCAGACACAGTCTTATATAAAACCATTATTATTTTGATAAAAAGGAAACTAATATAAATGTTAAATACCAGAAGTACCACATAAGAAGAGGCCACAGCAATGTATTTCTTCTATTTCTATTCCGGTCAGAAACTTAATCGCGTACATATTACTTGTTCATTATAAGAAACTCTCCAGCACTGTTTCGTGTTTTTGTGTATTCTTATAATATACACACGAAACACCGGTGTTTCTCTTACGAATGCTAGAAAGTGTATTACTAGTAATGCATTTTTATTTGTTAAGTTCAGTAAACATTTTAATTATGATACATGTCCCTGTTTATCTTTATTTTGCTTTTCCCCTTCTTACTCTACCCCTAAAATGTGTCTGCAAACTAATGCCCGAATGTTATGTTTACATGTATATTACATGTACTCACTTTTATAATAAATGTTCATATTTAAGTAATGTGTTGATTTTGTTTTGGGTCGAATTAAGGAGCTGTTCGTTGAATACAGTTATTATGATACATGTTAATACCCTAATCTATACAAATCGCCTGAACATGGACTCGAGTAAAAGCCGAAGAACTCAATGCCTAATGGCTTTTCTTTTCTACAACAGCACATGAAGTGATTCCTAGGTGTATGTTCCATGGCACTTATCAGACTAATCAACGGGCTTTCTTTGTGAATAGTAGACATTTGATTAGTCGTGTACGTATGTATTGGTCATAACATAATCAAGAAAATAATTTTGCACCAAGTTATGAATGCCAGGTTTGGTTTTCTTTCTTTATAATAAAACACGTTAGCTTTGATAAAATATCTCACCGAAGTTTACCAGACACATCTGTAATATGATTACTGCGAAGTAATCATATTTCAGAAGAAAGAACATGTTCGATAGGAAATGAAATTTTTACTCGCGTTTGTTGACAAACTGATTGATTTCATAAATATCTAAAGATGTCCAGAAAAAACATCACTGAGACAAATTTATAGCTCTATGCTTCATATATAGATATATTAATTTGCCAAGTTGTCATAACGGATAGTGTGAATGGTCTCTTTTCGATACCACATCTGAAGTAAAAAGTGAAACTAACTATTTTCGTAATGCTGTTGAAACTCGATGCCAAATATGTTGCGGTTTTCGCAGAAGTTCGATGTTTTATTCGATGTCTCCTACACAGACGTTAGCAAATTGTAGAAAATCTTATTGTTCTTTAAACAAGAGTATGTATTTCATCCTATCATATGTGGTATTTAACAAATGCAAATAACATTTTCAAGCAATCGACGATACAATACATCTGTATTTTAATGGTCTAGATTGAAGGGCCATAGAGGGAGCATCAATATTATTTAGTTTACATATTAAAACAGAACTATACCAGTTATTGCGCTTTCAGGCCAAATGTACGTGAATACTTGGAAGTAAGATAAGTATATTCCAACCAGAAGAGGAAATGCATTAATTTGTAATTCAGCTACTAGTGATAAACTTTAAACCATTTTTTCAATATTGAAAACAACCTAGTATACTTTAAAAAAAACTTAAGCGTCCTTTCATTCATGTATACATGGTATAATGGTGTGGAAGCGTGTATTGATAACAGGAGCTTAATTCTGTTTTCCTGAGCCTTTATATAAATAAACATATACTTCATACTAACGATGTATCAATTAAAGTCTTTGAATTTTGGAAATTATTTCACAACCGAACAGGGTGACAAGACAAATGTGTACTTTACACAAATCAGTTGTTTGTTTTGCGCGGAGTATTATTGAAAGAAACAACAATTGTCAGCCCTATTTGACATGCCTTATTAGTTTTACAAAGACAGCCTAGAACCTTTTTGTGGTAAACATTTTTCATCTACGCGCTTGCATAAATTCTATATGAATAGTATTCAGTTTTCCAATGCTGCGAAGATGTCAACAACCTTGTTAATTTGCAGTGGAAAATAAGCCCTCCGACAGCAATTTGTTCAAACAATCAATCAAATTGTATATCTTTGTATAATTCTGTTTCTTTCAGAGATTTTAATAGTTCTTAAATGTTATTATCAACGAAAGTATAATATTTGTTCCTTTCTTACGTTTACAGAACATTGGTAAATTGAAATTAAACGATATATAAGTTATTGTGTCTGATTTGATGCACTTGAAATGTGTTCCAAAAATGAATAAATTTATTACAATGATGTTGCGAAGGGTCTAGAATGCTCGCTTCCGTTTTTACCAGTGTTGTTTTTTTCTATTAGCTTTGTTTATTAACAAAGTAGTTCATCATTACTGTGATGGTATTCTATTATTGAATACTCTTCACGCAAGGTTTCTAATACATGGTAGCAGCTTAAATGAAAAGAGTATCCCTAAAATCAAAGCTGATAGCACGTGTTTTTAATGTTTTGCGGTTTTCCTAAATATTTTGAAAAAACTTATATTTAGGAAAACTTCCGGTAATGGCTACTGGCTAGCGTTTTTTTTAAGTGAGCTGTTCGAAAATGTGATCTTATCAGGTGTATAACTGTGCTATTTGGAAAGTGATGTTACTGGACACTAGTAGCAGTTGTATAGTATGTATACCATTTCTTTAAGAGTGAAAAAATGTTTTAAAAATTGACTTATTTGACGTTTTCCTTAAAAAATAATAGCCGCGATACGCATCATGGGATAAACATTATTCATATATCACGCATAACCCGTCGAAGTTTATCGGCAGACCGGTCACGCTTGATCAGGTTTTGAAGTATACTGTGGCAAATAGTTAAGCACAGGAACGCGTAGTTAAGTTAACAAAAAATGAGCAATAAAAAAAACACTGGAACATCAGAGTCGAAAAAGCGCGATGCGTCTTCCCCGCTTAATCAGGCAGACATGAAGAAGGTTCGAACATTTTCCTTAGAATCGATACCGGATGAAGATCATCTTAACATGTCTGACCAACAAAGTCACCAAAACATTATAAACCTCACCAACGAAGACATTACTTTAGTAAGCGACATACTGAAGCATTCATTCGACTCACAAATATCTGACATAGTATCCAGCATAGTGAGTGACGTTCTCGGCGGCCTTAATACAGAAATAGCTTCTCTTAAGTCCGAAAACCTTACACTGCGAAACCAGGTAAATCAACTGGAATCCAAAGTTGCAGACATGGAGGCACTCATTGATCGCATAAACCAGTACAGCCGCCGCAACTGTCTGCGCTTATCGGGTGTTTCAGAGACACAAGGCGATAACACCGATACAACTGTCACAAAGATCTTCTACGCCATATGCGCAAACATCAGTATTAATGAAATCGATCGCAGCCACAGACTTGGAAAACCTCGGAAGTCTCCATCATCAAGTCAAGCGAAATCCAGAAATCCCCTTCCACGTGACATTATTATCAAGTTTACGAGCTACCGAGCCCGGCAGAAAGTCTACATGCTTCGTTCTAAACTAAAAACAGCTGGTTACGCCGGTTCGTACTTAAATGAGGATCTGACAAAAACTGGGAGTGAACTGCTCTTTAAAGCGGAACTTTCTAAAACTTGGCAAGTTTGACGGCGTCTGGACTTCAGACGGCACCATCCTCATCAAGGACAAATCCCCGACAATCACCAGAATTGAATCACAATATGATTTCGACAATTTTACACAAAAATTAAACTAACTCTCTATGTTGACCAGTATAGGCGCCCTCTAAACGTCGGATATTGACTGTACTCGAAACCATGGAAAACTCGAGCGCCTATGTGTAATGTTCCCAAGGCTTGTACTGTTATCTTTGTGGTTTAACCTTTTCATGTAGATCTGTGTGTACGGACCTGATTATTGAGCATTTTTACCATTATTGATACCTTTTTTCGCGTTATAAATGCAGTTGCTACGTTTATTGTTCGACGTACACATCATCTATGATGTGTGCATATCCACATATATATTTTTTTATCTTACGTATTCACTCCGTGAACTTACTATTTAAGCGCCTAATTATTTTTCGACGGATTGCAATAGTCATTTACGACGCACACATCATATACGATATCTACTTTTATAATACTATTGTTGTTGTATGGTTGCATCACATTTGTTTACACGTTAAGGATACGTACTGTTTTACTGATATAGCGCCACTTTGTTTCCGAATACATTTCTTCGGATAGCAATACTCACAAAACAAACTCCCATGATAGGCTTTAGAATCTTATTCTTGTTACATATTACTTTCTCAGCTTTCATTTCTCTCACAGCTTTCATTTCTCTCTCATCTTTCATATCTCTCTTTAGGCATCGGACACAAATTCGCTCATCAATTTTCATGTGGGCTAAACTGCAAATACCAGCATCTGAAACAAACCATGTGACGGCGATTTCTCGAAAATGAGTCAGTCATTATCCGCCGTGATGGACTTACATACGTTAACTCTTGCCAGTCGCCGTCAACAATGTCAACACGATAACAAACACACGTTAAAGTCTCTTAATATATTCATTTTTCTTCTTATCTTAATTATTTCAGGAGACATCCATCCCGACCCTGGACCAGGTAGCAGCTCAGTCTCTTCTGACTCTGACTCTAATGTCTCATCCTATATAAACCTACTTATTAGTATAATGCATCTGAACATTCAAAGCTTCAATCCCAAGCTGGATTATTTAGAAATTGAAGCTCAAGCATACGATGTTCTTGTGTTTAAGAAACTTTTCACCACCAGTCCGTTGCGACAGAGAAAATCGATTAGGGGGCGGGGTTGCAATTTACGTAAAAGACGGTATTCAATACCATGAACGATATGACCTGAAAATAAACGGTCTAGAGGCAGTATGGCTAGAACTATCTATAAACAAACGTAAACTTTTGATAGGTGGAATATACCGCCCTCCAAATGCCAATAACAGCCACTGGGATCTTCTCGAACAGAGTATTGATCAAGCTTTTACTGCATCATATGACACCGTGCTAGTAACTGGTGACTTCAACATCAATATAAAAGGCAATGAATGTAATAAAATGAGTCGACTTATCCAATCATATTACGCAAAACCGCTTATCTCGTCCGATACTCACTTTACCGAAAATTCCAGCTCACTTATCGATCTGATATTTGTGAAAAATACATCACACATAATCGCCAGCTTTGTAGCAAACCCATTTATTCCTGACCTTATACGGTTCCACTGTCCTGTTGTTGCTATCCTCAAATTTGACAAACCGAATCCTACCACGTTCAAACGTCGCATTTGGCTTTACGATACGGGTAACGACAATGCATTTAGAGAAAAATTAAAGCTAGTAGATGTAATCGCTAGTAATAACCTTAAGAATGTTGCTGACATAATATCTGAAACTATTATCAAAGCTGCCGCTGAAACAATACCAAACAAAACTGCAACTATCCGACCAACAGAAATATCATGGCTTAATAATAATATCCGTAAACTCATTAGATAACGAAACAGACTCCATAATAAAGCCAAGACATTAAACACAGACACAGCTTGGGCTATCTTCAGACAATTCAGAAATCAAGTAACAAAGGCAATACAAAAGTCTAAATTTAATCACACACAAAAACTGATAACACAAATTAATACAAACAACTTAACTTCAAAAGCATGTTTCAAATTAGCGAAACAATTAACACAGCAAAATAACAAATCAAATATTATACCTACATTAATTCGTAATAATGTTGAAGCCTCTTCCGACGAAGCTAAGTGTGAACTTCTAAATGATTACTTCTGCTCATCATCATTTGTCGATGACACAAACCATCCCCTACCATCTTTACACAACATAGCTAACCATAGCCTTTCAAATATTTTTATATCGCCTCAGGACTTCATTGATGCAATTCATTCCATGGATCCATCCAAAGCTAGTGGACCTGATCTACTTAGCCCAAGACTCATTCGCGAAGGCTGTAACGAACTTGCCCAACCGCTTTCAAACTATTTCAATTATCTTCTAAACGCATCCATATTTACACCATCGTGGAAGCTGGTAAATGTAAAACCGATCTATAAGAAACTCGATCCTTCTGACCCAGCAAACTATCGACCAATATCTCTTCTCAGTTGCGTTGGCAAACTTATGGAACGTTGTGTACATAAACATGTTTACAATTTTTTTACCTCCAATAGGCTTCTGACTTTTTATCAATCCGGTTTTATGAAAGGTGACTCCACTACGAACCATCTTACTTATATCTACAATGATATCTGCAAAGTATGGACACTGGCAAGGAAGTACGAGCAGTCTTTCGCGACATTTCCAAAGCATTCGACAGAGTTTGGTACCGTGGACTTCTTTTAAAGCTTTCATTGTTGGGCAACAAACACGAACTTCTAAACTGGTTCAAATCATATCTCTCTCACCGCAAACAACGCGTCCTCTATGCGAACTCTGCTTCCTCATGGTCAAACATCTCAGCAGGTGTTCCCCATGGTTCGACCTCGGGCCTCTGCTTTTTCTTGTTTATATAAATGATATAATTGGCGATATTAACTCAGAAATACGAATATTTGCTGATAATACAAGTCTGTACATAATCGTCGAAACGCCCACATTAGCAGCACAGAATCTTAATAATGATCTAGAGTCCATTCGTGCTTGGTCCATGTCCTGGCTTGTCTCATTTAATCCCGCTAAAACCGAATCAATGATATTTCCACAAAAAAGAAACAAACTCACACATCCAACACTCTATTTTGACAATGTACCAGTAACGACAGTTGAACAACATAAACACGTTGGCTTTACTTTGTAAAACGACGCCCGATGGGAAGCACATATATCTGCATCTATAAACAAAGCCTGGCAGCGTATCGGCATTATGAGGTCTCCGAAATACGTACTGTCCAGGTCCAACCACGCAAAAATGTATGTTCATTTTATCAGACCGCTGCTCGAATATGGAGACGCAGTCTGGGGTAACTGTTCCAACGAGTTAATTGCAGAATTAGAAGCTGTTCAAAATGAGGCAGCACGAATATGCACCGGCGCCACACAATTTTGTAATATTAACTCCCTGTTAACCGATCTTAAATGGGAAACCCTTTCAAAAAGGAGACAGAAACACAGACTCATTCTCTTCTACAAAATGCAACACAGATTATGTCCAGAATACCTCTCAAATCTCATTCCACTCAAACCTCAAAACCGCTATGACCTTAGAAATAACGACTCAGTACCTCTTATTCACGTAAGAAGTGAATCATATCGATGTTCATTTCTCCCAACAGCTACACGTGAGTGGAATGCACTTGCGCCTGACTTACAACAATCTCCCACGTTGTCCTGTTTTAAATCTTCTCTGAGCAGGAGCCAAACAAAGTCGTCTGAATTATTCAACATTGGTTCAAGAGTTGGTCAAATCCTACACGCAAGATTAAGACTTGAATGCAGTTCCCTAAATAATATTCTATTCCGAAGATCACTAGTAGACAGTCCTTTTTGCTTATGTGGAGAAATTGAAAATGCAAATCCTTTCCTTCTACATTGTCATCACCACCAACATCTCCTGAACAACCTGTTGGAGATATCCCATGCCCTCTTACAACAAACAACCTACTCTTTGGATGCCAATACCTCAACCCTGAACAAAACAAAACAATAATTCTCAGGGTTCAACGATATATAGTGTTGTCAAAACGCTTCTCATATAAATAACTGGTAACAGCCCACCATATTTGATGTCGAGTGCCCTTTCTTATTGTCCCTCGTCCTCCCACTCTGTCTTAACTCTCCTTAGCTCTATTTTTTCATACATCTAAAAAAACCTTTCACCTCGCTCACACTCAATGTTAAAACGTTTTATCAATTGCCTTAACTGGCTACATGTGCTAACTTCTTAAACGCTCTAAGAATATCTATGGGGAAGAATTCATACATCAATTTTCAGTAACTTGTTTTCTAATCCATTATTATACGAATGTATTTCACATGTCATGCTGAAATTGTCATTATATTAATAAATACTGTTAAAACCAAATATTTTGATAAAACATTATCCTTTTTAATTTATCCTTTTTAATAATCTTACTGTCGCCGCCATTCAGTTGGCAAACATGATTTCATATGATTATTCTGTTCGAAGGTCAGTTTGTAACTTATATATGTTATGCAATTAAAATATTTAAAAAAAACGTATTTATTGATAAGTATATAATTAAAAACTCTTAACTGTGTAAATGTTACATATGCCTACTATCATTTCATCGTTATTTACTGCGTGTAACTAATAAGTTTATATACATAATAATCTGATAAGTCGTTATTCATATCGTACATATTTATTGTGTCATTCCTGTTGCTCAGTTCAATTCATATAGTCATTGGAAAATTATGAAAAGGCATGTAATAATAACGAATAAAATATTCGGGATTAACCTAAAGTCGTATAATTTAAACCACTACCCAATGTCTAAATTAGTAAATCACATGGTTACATTAAAGGAATTTAAATGTTATACATAACTTTCCGTAAGTAATATTACAATGTTTAATATAGGGATGTGTCATGTTGTCTAAAAGACAAAGTCGCATCGATTTGCTTTTGCAGCTATTTCGCTTTGTGTGGATGACACTGTGAAGATTGCTAAGTCAGATATCAATCAGGATTACTTATCTAAATGGATGTTTCACCAGATTTGTTTAACAGTATGACAACGTTATTAGTATCGCCGGATGTCTAAACTGTCATTTGTAAAAATTTAATACTGGCTTTTTTTCGCGATAGAAGTCGAATAAACTAAATGAGTGCTACATGTGCTCCAATGTAAACGGAAACCGGAGTATAAGTGTAATGCTTTCCATTGACCGTTCCAAGGCAATTGACTATTCGTCTGAAATGAAAGACTATCGCTTTACAATCAGAAATTGACTTCTGATGATGTTTCTGGAGTTTCATTATTCATATAAAATTCCAATATACTAGTAACAAAAAACACACTTTCAAATGAAGCTGATTGATATACAAACCAAGAGCGGTTCAACCCTAAAATTCCTTTTAATATACAATGCATAATATAAATTTAATACAAACATAAATTGTTATTGATGGCATTTGTTTAGATTTCTTCTTTTTTTTGAAACGCATGAGAATTGAGTTATTAATCCTATAAGTCCTTTACCAGCAGATGACACGACACTCAATGTCGTTAATTGCAACGTATAGCATCATTTCCTTATGTACCAAAATAGCATTTAATGATGCCTAAAACTGTGATTATATTTGAAGCGATACATTTTAAAATTAATTACCAATAAACTTGAAGGAAAATAAAATGCATTCAGTGTTATATCATCTAATCATACAAAAAAGTTAGCTAAAAAGGTATGTATATTGTGCGTCCAGTATTTACGACATGAGCTATTAACGGAGGCACATTGTCACGTTATTTTCGCAAACATACAGATGTTTTATTTTCCGATTTGTTCTGAGTTTACCTTGGTTTCGATGCCCTGTGTTAATTTGTTAATGTCTTTTTTGCATTATAGTTTTCGGTGGCCCGACTGAGTAGACTATTGAGATGCTGCCCCTCGACCTAAATGCACTTAAGTGCCGGAGGTTCAATGTTTCAAATATGTGTTTCATGTCTGCTGAGTACCAGCCCTTCTTGTGAGAGTAGTCCCATTAAATGGTATCTTAACAAAGCGGTCCCACAGATGCAGCATCCCTATAAGTTGTCTTGCAGTAGCAGTTTGTCACCACACGTCGCCGTTAATTACAATATTCGACACGTGTTTATTAACACCAAAGAAGGTTTTTATCGCCCTATGTTGTATAGTGTCGCATTTTGAGTATGTTTTGTATCACAAACCCCTGACCTATAATCCGTATATCTGATTATGTAAAGAGAAACTTTTCAACGTTTAGAAATGTTTACGCTTGGACCGGAAGTTCATTTGCTTTAAGATTTCTTTCCGGCGATATTACAGCAATAATCATTAATAGTGCTTTTTGTTTGTGGCATTCAAAGCTACGTGCGACAAATATTTTAAAACTGTCAAAAACTTTTATTATTATTTTTAATCAAATTATTATTAAACTCTATTTGTTTCATATTGTTTATACGAACTTAGTGTTTAAGTTAAGCAACCAAACCTTGTTTTAATGGTATACACACGGATGAAAATTATTTCAGTGAACTCAAATAAAAATTCCTTGAGAAATCGAAACATAAGTCTAAATGCAATTTCAATGCGTGATACGTATTTCATTACTTCGTTTGTCGATACTATTACTAATGGTTCAACGCGAATGGGTTCGGTGTATATTAGTATTAACTTATTCCACCGTGTATCACAAAGTTGTATTTACGTGAACATTAAACAATAAAGTAATTAATTGCTAGATTAAATCGAATTAATTTGTTTCTAACGTGATTTTATATTTTAATGGCGATCGTATGAGGTTAAACTTTTATACACTTGGGTGGTTAGTTATTATTTCTTTGTTATAGGTTTGACATGAATTTCAACTGGTTTTTATCCCCAATTATTTGTATTTACCATTTTAGCTTAAATAATTTGTATGTATAGTGAATTTTTGCATGAATTGTACGATTGGTCATTCCCTTAAAAGACAGACTAGTGGATGTTAAGAAGATTGTCTTCCCTGATAGTGTTTCTGAAGTGTCATCCTTCCTGTAATTAAGTGTAATTCTGAACAAATGGTGTGTATCCCGTAATTTAGTATTTAATTCGATAAACAAGTACTCAACAAAGGAACTTCAGTGGTTTGTAATTTTAATAGTTTTAGGTAAAATGTTATTTTCGAAATTACGAAAAGAGCCTTTGTCATTATGATGATGTTGATAATTTTCTTTTGTTTGATAATGAACTGGAATATATGTCATATAGTTTCATGAGGTGAATCTGACTGAGACCTATCAACGCATTCTATTTTACCTGTATTGAACGATTTTTGTATTCATTATCCTCTTCAAGAATAAAGAACTCAACTTTATAAAGCCATACGCAACTGTATTTTTTCATATAGGGACATCGACCATGCACGATAGTGTTTTTGAAATATCATTATGTTCAGTAAGATTACAAATGAATATCCGAGCGATAATTAAGCACTTACAGGCCCGTAGCTATGGTTTTGAAAAGGGGGGTGCAAATTTTTGCCATCGACAATTGTTATTGAGCAACGAAGTGGTGAAGACGGTATGTGGGGGGAGGGGATGTTCCTACTGCAATCGGGGGCTTTGGATGTCCTCCCCCTAGACAATTTTGAAAATGAAACGTTAACTCCTGCATTCTGGTCACTTTTTAACAGGATTTAGAGACTGAAGTTATAGAGCATTTATATATGAAATTTCACTTTCATTGACCATACTCAGTAACTGATCGACATGAATATGATATAATATACATGTTTTCCCCGCCACGTTTTTCAATAACCACATTTTTCGATCAGTCACGGAAATACATAATTTTATACGGTGTTTAACACGACACTAGTATGCGCGCTCACACTTTGTTAACATATGCATGTCAATTAAATTAAACGTCAACATCCATCTGATAATATGTTACAACGTTTTAAATTCATTATAACAACTGTTTAAGAGTAGGACATTCCTAGTGCCAAGTTTGACATAATTAAAACATTGTGGAAAGTTATGTATGTGGAACAAAACAGATGCCATTAAGTGTCGTTGAACTACAAAAAAGCTACATTGCTTTGTAAAAATGATTTGTTTTCTGTGATTCAACAAAAAATTATCATGACTTGAGCATAGCCGATATTTTTTGCTGGAAAACCCTTTAAGGGATCCGAAAATGGTTGTACGGGGATAAGACAAAAATACAACTCAGTCTGTCGAAAATGCTGTTCGTAATGTGTTATTGTTATAAATCGTGGTATAATGAATAGCTACATGTATTAGCCAGTGACTCATAAGTCGTCGGCAATTGTCAAAGGATGTCCTTTGATTTCGGTCATTTTCGGAAGCTGACATAACATTCCGGTAATAATCATCTAAAATGTATTTTCTTTGTTATAAGATTATTTATTTATTTAAGTTAATCAAACTGTTTTTCAAGCCATTTAGATAATTGTCGAAAAATGATATTTGATATTTATATTTGTTGTTTGCGCTTTTTTAGAAAAATGTATATCCAACGTTTGAAGCTAGTTATAAAATTAAAAAAGTCTAATATTTGTTCAATGCAGTTGAATAGAGTAATACAGTAATCTGTTTTATAGACAGTTTACTCTTTTGTGACTTGTGTCTTGCAGACTTAACTAAACAGCTTATCAAAACGGTTTGTTTAAATTTCTTTAATCCTTTTATATGCTTAGAGGTAACGCTCACCACATGCATACTGGCAGCGAAATCGCAAACATCGCCAAAGTACCACTGAAGAAATACGTCAAATGTGAATCAAAGAAGATAAGTTACACTCAAGGAAGAAATATGTCTGGTGTTTGAGCAGTAATAGCTCATTAGATTCGTCGAATGTATCAATGTCAGATTAATTGAAACAGCACAGACGCATTCGCTGATAAAGTAAGTAAAAGTTATAAAATGTATTAAGCGTAGGCATATATCAAATAAAGGTGAAATTGGTTTATTATTGTCAATCGATTAAACCGGAGGGGACGTTAAGTGTGCCTCCCGTCCGTAAGCCTGTCTAACGGTCCGTCCGTCCATCAATTCGTCCGTATGTCCATCCGTTCGTCCGTTTGAATCTGGTTCATTTGATGACTCTAGCTATTTCGATAAATCTCGGTATGTAAAGTCTTGATATAGAGAATGCACGCTACTTCAGATTTTTGTGGCTGCAATTTTGACAGAAAAAAATTAAAATGTGTGCCTTAATATGCAGCCTAAGGAATAATATCGCAACGTAACCTAAATATTACAGAATAATATCGTTTTTACGTGTTCGATTCTTTTTTTGCTCCGCGTATAAAACATATAATTTGAATACATAGTAATTATATCATTTCGCTTTAGACGTTCTTGTCTTCCCTTTATTATCGTTTGTCCTTGGAAGATTGAAAGTGCATTTTCGGTCCAGAAGTTCTCTACATTGCCAAGGGGTGAAGTGGAGATTGCCTGAAGTTCAATTCAAAGATAATCGACATCCGACAAACCAAATTAATCAAAACCAAGCTGGCGTTCAAAGAAACTGGTAGAATTCCACTTATTATTGCAACCATCCGTGGGACATTTTAGAGTATCGTCAATTTCTTAAGAGTTATAATGTATTCTGGTATAAACGCTATTCAACTATCGCAACCACTGATAATAACAAATTGTCTGAGGGTGCCTGCATTTGGGCACATGCAAGCTTTTAGAAGTAACATGTTATATCGTTCTTTAATTCAAATTTGAAATTCATATTTAAACTGATTCCAGACTTTAACAGTCTGGTGTTAAGGAAATGCGCAAACAATGCCGTGAAAGTAGTTGGGTGTTTAATCAGGACACATCGGGCATTGGAGTAATTAAGAACACACAAAAAGCGTGATATATCGCATCACCCTGTTTTAGTTTAAGTATTAAACTTATTTACTGTAACAAGTTGTACATCTCAATCTAAATAAAAATGAATAAAAGTTTAAAGAGCCTGTCACTAATCTTTAATTTACGAACACAAACAGTAGGAAATGCCCCGACAACATATATATTTACAATTAAACATACTTTCCGGTTCTAAAATATATTTTAAATGTCGTGGCAAATATCCTTTTCGTTTTAGTCGACCATTTATAAAAAAAAGAGCGATTACAACCAAGCCTTCGTTTAATAATAGTTATCCTTTATATAAGATGCTTCTGTACGGAGGCATGTTTCTACATGTATATTAACTATACTCGCAATCAAATCACTCAATGGACGTTACAATCGTTTTTTAAACTGTGTATGTTTGTACCATAGTTTTCAGGCGATCAAATGACTTATCGTAACGAAGAAACAAATCATTATATAGTTACGAAAATTTACAACGAATTGAGAAAACGTAAATTAAAACAGTTTTTTCACTGTATTAATTTTGAAATAAAATTAACGAAGTGTTTAGTGTTGGTCATTGCTGTATTTTGATATAACTGGCTTGCTTGGAATTAGTATAAGGCTGGTAGTCACATTTTCTAATTCATTACTGTTTTGGTAATACTGTATTGCCATGAAGTTAGAACAAACTGTATCTGATATTCATTTACCAAGACTTGGTTATTATCACACAAGCGGAAGCACCTTTCTTTTTCTCATAAATCAGCAAGATAAGTATAACAGACCATTTGTTCTTAAATAGGATGCATAAATGCTGAAGAGAGTCTCATTTTTATATTGGCAAAGTGGTAAAAATGCATTGAATCCCCCCCCATTATTCCGAAAACCTATTATTACATAGATACTACATTTTATTCAAAATTTATGTTGTGGTTTTCCTTTAAAAAGCATAATAAACAAATTATGACGTGGCTACTGAAAATCAGATGCGGCGG